>NC_045958.1:17879238-17991891 GCF_010909765.2 Amblyraja radiata | reverse complement strand
GGCTGCAGATTCTGGAATCTTGAGCAAAACACAAAAGGCTAGAGGAACTCAGCAGGTCAGGCAGCAGGTCTGGCCCTTCTCCAGTCTGAAGAAAGGTCCCAACCCAAAACATTGCCTGTCCATTCCCTCCACAGATGTTCCCTGGCTAGATGTGCTCCTCCAGCACTTTGTGTTTATCAACAAAATATGTTAAGGTTTTAAAAGCTAATTGGATTCACTCGAGCCTATTCTTTGCCAAGCCATAATGGCCTCCGATGTTGTGTAGTATTGTGAGGGATCCACACTGTTCATTATCCCTTGGCAAAGGACTGTATTTGCCTTGAGCACATCTCCTAGTGGTAACATTGTGGATGAAACCAGCTCCAACCTGAGGCTGAGCCCAGGAGTAATGTCAGGGTTCAGAGGCTTCACAAATTTTGTCTGCCATACATTGATGGTGGGGTGGGTGGGGGCTAGGGGTTGGGGAGGGGAGATGTAGCACATTCTGACCATGAAACTGTGACTTATGTAACATTAGGAATTTTATATCAAAGTCACGTGAGTGACTACGTGAAGAGCCCGCCAGCCTGCATGCGCGTCAATACATCGACGCATGGCGTGAGGTTTGGCTGGGGGGGGGGGGGTGGGGGGGGAAGGAACATCGGTCTCCCCATTGGTGAGTTTAAAAACCATACAGATGAGTACAAATGTTCACAGGAAATATTTGGAGTGAACTAATTCCGACGTTGACCTAGGTTTTTGTTATGGAGAAGTCTAGGGCGAAAGGAAAATGGGCTGCTGAGAAACCAGCAGCAGAGGACTGCGGCAGTGGGAAAAGCCGACGGCCATCCGTTTCCACTTCAGAGTCGCTGGCAGCCGCGATCTGCACAGCTAGTTCCGATTCGGCTCCAAGAGGGAGCAGCTTGGCAGCCCCGAGTCGGGGCAAAGCCAAAGCTAAGTCTGTGACATGTCCTGTCGGATGATTCTGGACAGGAGGATTCTGTCACAACATCTATGGCAGATGTGATTGGCCGTTTATCTAAACTGGAGCAACTTATGGAACAAATGGTGGCACAAAATATGCACCGTGCTACAGAGTCATTCACAGGCAGCTCGAGCCATATGCCTGTGGCAACACCTGGTTCAGGGTTGCAATATTCCTCCCACTCGGATGAGGGGAGTGTCGGAGATTTTTATAGAGCCGACTCCGATTATGGGGATGTGTCTGAATCTCATGATTTAATGCGGGAGACGCATCATAAGGAAGATCTACCTGCACTTGCCTCTAAATTTGCTGTTCCCTCGGGGACGGGCAAGCCATTACAGGAGGAATTGACCAGCAGAATCAGCTATCTAACATCGCACCAGCTGAAGGAAGAAGTTATGCTGGAAACAGCTGGGAGATATCCCAGCCCAGAAAATTGCAAAACCTTGGACGTCCCCAAAGTCAATGCTACCATTTGGAAAACATCGGGAGCAGAACAATGTCCAGAGATGAAATTACAGTGAATCCTGAGACTATTGTCAGGAGGTATTACGGCCTTTGCTAGGTCAGTGGATGGGGCTCAGCTGTCGGTCGTACAGCAGGATGCGATGGCACTGCTGTGCAATACTCATTTTGAGATAAACTGCTTCCGTAAAGATGGCATTAGGCCAGAATTAAACCCCAATTTGCATATTTATGCAGGTCCAGCAATGTTCAGCCTGCTAAATACCTCTTCGGAGAAGATTTGGGTAAGCAAGTCAAGAACTTGCAGGAGGAAATAAAGGCTGCTGCTGGCATGGTCAAGACACCCTATATGGGTAAGACTCCTCTATTCCAGCGATATCATCCCTATGTGACTATCAGCAGGAATCAGTTCTCTGAGGCTGGTGGCAATATCAGATCTGCTCAATTTAGACCCAGTCGCAGGTCTTTTTTAGGCCAAGGCCCATCTCGTCCATCTTGGAAGATGCGGCAGCCTCTGTTCCCAGCGGCTAAAGATTGGTTCTGTTCGGTCTCCTTCCCTTCGCTCTGAAATCTTGAGCCGCTGGGAACTGAGGCTGCCGCATCTTCCAAGCTGGCCCTGGTGTTAAACCGCCTATGATCTTTGAGGTAGGTGGTGTGCATCCATCAGTCACAGGAGGTGTCCGGAGGAATTACAAGTTGGTGTCAGGTTAAGTCTATTTTTGCACGAGTGGCGACAGATAACCTCAGACCCGTTTATACTTCATAGTATAATGGGTTACAAAATTGAGTTCTTGGCTAACACATTTCGACCTCGCAAGATATGCCGAGTCGGGCGTATATTCGTTCCAAAAAGGACTTTGGATATGCAAGCAGAGATAGAGGCATTGCATAATAAAAGGAGTGATTGAACGGTCAGTCCATGAGAAAGAGGAATATATCTCTAACATATTCTCAAGGGAGAAGCAAAATGGTGGATGCCGTATCATTCTTGATTTGGCGAGCTTCAACTCAAATGTGCAGTATAAACATTTTAAAAGGAAAATTTCTACACCACTAAACAGCTAGTTACTGAGCGTTGCTTTATGGCATCCATCGATCTTAAGGATGCATATTATTCAGTTCCTATTCATAGGAATCACAGGAAATATCTGAAGTTTAGCTGGTGTTTAAGGTGTTACCTAATGGTTTAAGCTCAGCCCCTCGGCTATTTACCAAACTGCTTAAACCAGTGCTTGCCCTACTTAGAGCTGAAGGGCATATTGTTGTGGGGTATATAGATGACATTCTGATTATCGGGAGAATGTTGCATCTCACTAACCTAGCTGTTTCAGCTGCCAAGCTTATCTTTGAGAAATTGGTATTTATCATCCATCCAGCTAAATCCAGGCTGATACCAACCAGATCTATTTCTTATTTAGGGTTTATCATCAATTCAGCAGAGATATCTGTGACCCTGCCCATGGAGAAAAAACAAAATTTGGTAGAGGCTTGTACTAATCTACTGATTAATGAGAAACCATCTATCCACCAGGTTGCCAGGGTAATTGGCAAGATAGTAGCTGCCTTCCCAGCCGCATGTTATGGGCCTATGCATTATCGGAATGTGGAGTGTGAAAAGGATCAGGCACTAAGACTCCATATGTGTTATTTCGACAGACCTATGCAGTTGTTGTCAGAGTCTAAAGCTGAATTACAATGGTGGATTGTGAATATTGATCATTGTTCAGGCAGCTTTCTACCTAGTAAACCCACAACAACACTGCAGAGTGATGCTAGTGAACTAGGATGGGGTGCAACTAATACCGTCTCTAGTTGTGGTGGGAGATGGAACAAGGAGGAGTTACGCCTTGGTCGAAAATATGGCATCAATGATTTGAAAATGTTGGCAGCATTTCATGCCTTGAAAGCATACTGTGGGAAGGTACATGGTGTGCATATTAGACTTCAATTGGATAATTCGACAGCAGTGGCATATGTAAATCACATGGGTGGATGTAGATCATTATCCTGTGATGCGTTGGCAAAACGTATTTGGGCTTAGTGCATAGATAGGAGCATTTGGATTTCAGCCGCTCATTTGCCGGACAGATTTAATAGGGTAGCAGATGCTAGATCACGAAGGTTCAATGATCAAACTGAGTGAATGTTGAATCAGGTAGTATTCAACAACATAATAGCTCGTTATGGAGCACCAGACATTGATTTGTTCGCTTCCAGGCTTAATCATCAACTACCACGATATGTAGCCTGGCAACCAGACCCAGGGGCAGAAGCTATAGACGCATTTTCTATAGACTGGGGGGGAGTGTTATTCTATGCTTTCCCTCCATTCTGTCTTATTGGTAGATGCTTGCAAAAGATAATGCAAGACAACGCATCAGGTATTTTAGTAGCTCCTAATTGGCCTACGCAACCATGGTTTTCATTATTGAAAGGATTATTAAAGGAACCACCCATGGTTGTTCACAGGCATAAACATATGCTAATTCAGCCTATGTCTCGGGAGCCTCATCCTTTACATGACCGAATTGACTTGTTAATTTGCAGAATTTAAGAAGGCCTTTCGTGGGGCTAGGATTATCCAACCGGACGGTGGACGTAATAACTGCAGCTTGGTATGATGGCACAAAGAAGCAGTACTTCTCCTATATCAATCAATGGGAGAACTTTTGCGAGAAGGCACATATAAATTACTTTACGGCAGATATAGCCGATGTGTTGGAGTTTCTTTCAACTTTATATTTAGAGAAAGAGTTAAGTTACAGTGCTATTACCACTGCTCGTAGTGCCTTATCATCATATTTAGTGTTGGGGTCTGGACATCAAACTGTGGGCTCTCACCCATTGGTATCTAAATTCATGAAGGGTGTTTTTAACGGAAACCCTCCAAGGCCTAGATATCGTGAGGTATGGAACGCTAAAATAGTGTTATGGCTGTTTCGCAATTTGGCACCGGCCGTATCATTATCTTTGCCCCAGCTCACTCACAAATTGGCCATGCTCATGGCGCTCGTCTCAGCACAAAGAGTTCAATCTTTACAGAAACTGTGACTGGATAATGCGGTTATACATGACAATAAAGTGACCTTTTATATAGACAAATTAATTAAGCAGAGCAAGTCAGGTGCGTTGGGCTACAAATTGGAGCTCTTGGCGTAACCACCAGATTGCAGATTGTGTGTGGTTACCAATGTTAAGAAATACATCAAGGTTACAAAAAACCTTTGAGGCAGCGAACAGGCTTTCTTCATAAGTTATAAAAAGCCACACAAAAGGGTAACGGTGCAAACCATTTCTAGGTGGTTAAGATGCGTATTAGCAGATGCAGGAGTGGATACTGATATTTTCAAATCTCATTCTACCAGGGCTGCAGCTACCTCGGCAGCGAGTAATATGGAAGTTCCGCTGGATCACATTCTTGCGACAGCAGGATGGGTCGATGAGCGAACTTTTCAGAAGTTTTACAATAAACCAATTAACAGGCCTGGTTTATTTACTAGTAGAATTTTAAGTTGTGTTGATTAAATCAAGTGGTTATCCCTGATGTAAAGGGACTGTTTCTATTAAAGCATGGACATGTTTGCGAATTAACATCATTTTTCAATGAAGTATGTTTCTTTCAACCATGTTTGGTTAATTGGTGCAGTGTGCTTACATATAGACTGTTTCACTGCATGAAACCACGGAGCTTTGAAGGCTTCATGTACTCACGTGACTTCGATATAAAATAGAAATATTAAACGAGAACCTACCGTTTTAAGTTTGACCTTTATTTTATGAGAAGTTGAAGAGAGGGAATACATGTCCCCCACTCCCAACCCTGATTCTCATAAAGATCATCCGGGAACTCTAAGGTTGTTAATCTTTCTATAGTTTAAGTTCTGCAACTAGTCTGTGGTTTCATACAGCTGCTCTGAAGATTGACGCGCATGTGGCTGGCGGGCTCTTCACGTATTCCCTCACTTCAGTCTCTTATAAAATAAAGATCAAATTTCAAACGGTAAGTTCTCGTTTAATCTTTCTATTATATTCAACAACCAGCTCTTTATGTTATCATTACAACAGTTGTATTAAACTCGCCAGAGGCAGACCTCTTGTGTGGAGGCACATGGCGGAATGCTGCATATCTCACTTCAGGCATTTTGTCTAACAAGGCACTTTTTTAGTTTAATTGGTTACCTCGTCTCCCAGTATCTGAGTTGGTGAATGAAAGGTAATGAAACATAGTGTCAGAAGAGCTAGTTGATGATATTATGACATTGAGATGTTCTGCCTGACCTGAAATGCTGAACCCCAGCCACGATCCGTCCTAATGGGAATAATATGTAGAAATATCTCATGAGTCATCGAGCTGTGTGAGTTGATTGCAGTGACACATGATGCAACAAATAATGATGCCCAAGCACCTGGATTTCCATCCAACCTTATACAGATACTGAAGAGAATTGTTTGCACTGTATGATGAACCTGGCATTTAAAACAAAAAGGCAGAATGTTATTATTTTATTTCCTAGGTCATAAAACCAGAATTGTACCAAAACAAAAAGCTGTCAATTGAGACCCTAAAAATGCATCAGACAAGATCTACCAAACCACCTGGGAATAACATAGTTGATTGTAACAATTTTTTGCATTAATCTTTAACAGGGAATGCAATTGGACCCATTTAAGATAAGGCTTGTTTCAAAAGAGATGATTCTTCTCACATTGTTAATCCAGATACAGGTCTTTATGAGAGGGTTACTTCCTTCAATAAAATATATTTTGTTTATAGTTCTGCCTCCATCATTGCTCAATATAAAGAAACCCACTAATAGAGACATAGCTTCATACAGCATGGAAACAGGCCCTTCGCCCCAAATTCTCCATGCTGACCGAGATGCCCATCTACGCTTGTCTCACATGCTGGTATTTGGCCCATATTAGATTAGATTAGATTAGATTAGATTAGATTAGATTAGATTAGATTAGATTCCTTTATTGTCATTCAGACCTTTTGGTCTGAACGAAATTATGTTGCCTGCAGTCATACACAGAACCAATAAAAACAAAACATAGAATAAACACAAATTAAACATCCACCACAGTGAGTTCACCAAGCACATCCTCACTGTGATGGAGGCAAAGTCTTAGTCTCCGTCTTTTCCCTCCTTGTTCTCCCTTTGCGCTGAGGCGATCGGTCCAGGCCAGAGATGCCGCCCTCCAGTCCAGCGGACCTCCGTGGTGATGTCGCCGCCGCTGAAAGCCGGAACGCCGTCTCCGCTCCGAGACGGCCCGCCACAGCATCAGCTCCAGGCCGCCGCCCCAGCTCCAGGCCGCCGCCCCAGCTCCGGGTCCCGCAGTCTCCGCTCCGGGCCGCCGTCCCAGCTCCGGGTCCCACAGTCTCCGCTCCGGGCCGCTGCCCCAGCTCCGGGCAGCCGCCCCAGCTCCAAGCCGCTGCCCCAGCTCCGGGTCCCGCAGTCTCAGCTCCGAGCCCCGCTGCATCAGCTCCAGGCCGCCGCCGAAAGCCAGAACGTCGCACCAGCAAGTCGGGCCACCGCTGCCTTAGCCCCGAAGACGGCCAGCCTCTCGTTGGTGAGTCCTGGCTGGCTCTGCCTCCGGAGCCTCGGGGTCAGTCGCAGGCTGGAGGCCGCCAGCTCCGCCATTAGGCCTCAGCGCAGACGGAGGAAGAGAAGGGGGATACGACACGAAAAAGTCGCATTCCCCCGAAGGAAGAGACAGAGAACATGTTTCACTCCCCATCTAACACAACCCAACAAACTAAAACTTAACCAAAACAAGACAAAAAAACCAACAGAAAAAAGTAAAGACAGATGGTGGGCTCTTAAGACCACTGCTGTGGTGTTGGTCGTAGAGGTCAGGTCATCCGCCAGGTGGAGTCCTGGGAACTTCACACTGCTGACCCTCTCCACAGCAGCTCCATCAATATACAGCGGAGTGTGATGTTGTTTTCCCGCCCTCCTGAAGTCGATCACCATCTCCTTATTTTTCCACATTAAGAGTGAGGTTGTGGGATCTGCACCATCCTGTGAGCAGCTCCACCTCCATCCTTGAGGTAGAAGCTGATTAGAGATCAAGTGTGCAGCAATCCAAGAGTTTCTCCAATGGAGCAGTGTGGGTGGCAAGCTTTGGATGGATTGGATATGTTTAAATCCATGAAGCATGATATGAACAGAATTTGCTAATTTCTCCTGTATACAAAATATGTGAAAGTGTGCCTTAATAAAGAAAACCCTCGTACATTGCAGGAGAGGACATGGAATAAAGGATGGGATAATATATGGAGAGAAGAGCAGTGCTGTTATTAACAATAAGGTCGGAGACATGTGAAATGTTGTTCAGTTCATTGGCATCATGAACTATGGAACTATCATATGAGAACATACTGCAGAACTTGAAGTGACATCTCTATCCAAAGTCATGCATTTGTTGAGAAGGTTGAGGCCATGAAGTTTAACGCAGGGGAGTCTGCGAAATTGCTATCTACAAGGAAATGGTGCATGAGAATATGTGGCATTTTTGCTGAAGCGTTATGCTGAGGTACAAGTATGGAGCAGACCCACCCTGTCAGTAACAGTGTTCTTCAGCAAGGCTGAGATATATGAATGCTGCAAGTACAGTTGACAAAAACCAATGGATTATGTGAATGCTAAAAGCAGAACTCCTACTGGTCACATGATTGGAAGAGGTGGGAGCCTTGACACAGCTGGTATTGAATCCATCTGGCCACAGAATACCCATTCAGTGTTACAATTGCTATTGGATATGGTACTTTGCACAGTACGTTCTTGAAGATAACAAATGTTAATAACAATAGTAGTCCCCATTTACTTCAGAGGCAGGAAAGCTTGTGCTCATGGATGGAATGGACTTGCAATGGTGCCATATATGTGATGGAGCCAAGTGATGAATACTTGGAGATGAAAATGATACATCTGAGGAGAGTAATAAAGATGACAAATTGAAGACCAGGAAAATAGTAGTTTGCCAACTTACATCTCTAGAGGATGCTAAAATAAAGCATCTGGAGATTGCACAGCCATTTTGGATTTCACTTTTGTTTTTGTTTCTCCAATATTAAAGGAGGGATGTGACTAATGTAACATTGGTTGGTACCATTTTAAGAAATGTTTTGTTATGTCATGAGTACAGAAGTTGTTGGAGCTGCTTGGGAGTAAGCACGCTGTTGAATAATGCTGCATATTTTATTGTAAATTATTTTGCTAAAATAATCACTTTTTTAGTTCAAATAATTGTCTCTTCTGCGATACCTTAGGGACTGAATGAAAGAAGGGCACGGAATGAAGGCCTGCTGGAAAATCTTTTGCACTACCAACTAAGCAATCCGAGTTTGTGGAATGGCCGGCTGCCAAAGCTGTCAGAATCATTAGGACTGCATTGGCATGTTCTAACTTATGGAATTTGCAAGAAGTACAAGTTCAAGTTCAAGTGAGTTTATTGTCATGTGTCCCTGATAGGACAATGAAATTCTTGCTTTGCTTCAGCACAACAGAACATAGTAGGCATTTACTACAAAACAGATCAGTGTGTCCTATATACCGTAATATAAATATATACACACATGAATAAATAAACTGATAAAGTACAAATAACAGATAATTGGTTATTAATAATCAGAGCTTTGTCCGAGCCAGGTTTAATAGCCTGATGGCTGTGGGGAAGTAGCTATTCCTGAACCTGGTTGTTGCAGTCTTCAGGGTCCTGAAGGTAGCAGGGAGATGAGTGTGTGGCCACGATGGTGTGGGCCGACTATAAAAAATCAATCAAACTATCAAAAATATGAACAATTGTTAAATATTAAAAGCAAAACGTTTGAAACATCCAAATAAACTCAAACTATTCAATGAGCTACATTACCCACACTTTCTTTAATCACGCGCCGCGGTAGAGTTGCTGCCTTACAATGCTTACCGTGCCAGAGGTGCTGACTACTGATGCTGTCTATATGGAGTTTGTACGTTCTCCCCGTAGCCTGCATGGGTTATCTCCAAGATCTTCGGTTTCATCCCACACTCAAAGACGTACAGGTTTGTAGGTGAATTGGCTTGGTATCAATGTAAAAATGAGCTCTAGCGTGTGTAGGATAGTGTTAATGTACGGGGATTGCTGGCATGTGCAGACTCGGTGGGCCGAAGGGCCTGTTTCCGAGCTGTATCTCTTAACTAAACTAAAATCACTCGTGACTGTACTTCTCCATTGAACTCCAGTGCAGGTGTTTCAGATGGATTCTCCAGTGTCAGAGTGGGTGGATTGTTCCTTAGCACAACGCTACACGTGTCCACCTGGAATCAATCAGTGGATCTGAGTGACGTAGAATAACAGTGATTTCAGAACGTTCATGACTTCCTCCTACCCCATTTAAAATAAATCCAAATAAACTTTATTCAGGATAAAAAATATGCACAGAACAAGAACTGTGCAAAATATTCTCAATGGCTACACATGGATGTGTTAGTGTTCTATTTGATAGTATTCCCAAAAAACAGAATTATACCCAGCACCCTTGCCACTCATGTGGCCCCCTGGGGTGAGATTCATTCCCTGGTTTGAGGGTGTCTCCATTCCACCCTGCCCCCCCAATGTCCAGAAGCAGAAGAAACCTAGATTGTGGTCCTCCCCCACACAGCCTTTGCTTCGACCCCATCTTTTTTATTTAAAATAAACTTTATTCAGAGTAAAAATATATACAATAGAGGAACTGTGCAAAAGTTCTTCTGACTTTTTCAGAGGCTATTCGTACATTCGTTTCATCATAACATAGTGTTTACAAATTTTACCCCACACCTTTGCCACTCATGTGGCCGCCTGGGAGGATATTCCTTCCCTTATTTGAAGGTAATTAAGGGACAGAAGTTTAGGGGTAACATGAGGGGGAACTTCTTTACTCAGAGAGTGGTAGCGGTGTGGAATGAGCTTCCAGTGGAAGTGGTGGCGGCAGGTTCGTTGGTATCATTTAAAATAAATTGGATAGGCATATGGATGAGAAGGGAATGGAGGGTTATGGTATGAGTGCAGGCAGGTGTGACTAAGGGAAAAAAGTTGTTCGGCACGGACTTGTAGGGCCGAGATGGCCTGTTTCCGTGCTGTAATTGTTATATGGTTATATGGTTATATGGAGTCTCTACAACACCCTGCCCCCCAATGTCCAGCAGCGGAAGGACCCTAGACTGTCGCCCTCCCCCACAGATCCTCGGTGTTGGATGCACCAAGCTGCTGTGTGTCCCTCAGCACGTACTCGTGCAGTCTGCAGTGGGCCAGTCGGCAACATGTCCGACTGGCTTCTACTCCATCTGTGTAAGGGTTTGTGGTCCCCATATTGGCCACACCAGCCGCCTCAGAACCACAGAGCTGGAAAAAAACAAGTCACCCTCGATCCTGGATGAGAGAAGAGGAAGAGGCTCTGCTGGAGGAGTTACACACATGATGGTTCTCTAAAAATGTAAGATGTCACCCATTAAAATTCAAGCTTTTAACATTTTAACAAGCACATACAAAAATTGTGAAATTCCTGGTATTCATGGAGGGAAATGTAAACATATGTGCACTGAACTACTATCTCTATCTCAAAAGATTGCCCTATAGATAGAAGCAATCTCCATAAAGGATTAACAAGTAACAAGGAAAAGAATGACATTCAAAATTGTTAAAGGTTACAAGGTGGATAAACCTGAGACCTTCAGGTTTCTGTTTCATTCTTCTGATTATGCTTTTTATAGCATGAGTTTTTATTTTCAAAGTAATTGGAACAAACAATCAAGACCTTTACAATGCACTTGAATCGAACACAGTGCTCCAATTGAGAGTTGCCATGGAAGTAGAGTGCTACCTGATTCAATAAGCACATTTTAGGAATCTCTCACCCCTCTATGAGTACCATACAATTTATCAAATTAGGCTCGATGTTTATTTAGTACCTATTTCTGTGAAGAGTTTCTTTCACGTTGATGGCGTTATGTTAGACAAAGTGGGATTTTGTGCAGTGATGTGAAATGGCTGCTGGTGAACTGGCAGGCTGTTTCACAACTGGAAATTTGTGAGTGGGGTGGACTGTTGATTCACTATCAGGCATTTTACAAGAACGCATAAAGCAAATTTATTCTGTCTACTCATAACATGTAAGTAGTAATTTCAGGCAGGAGACCTTTATATTCCATTAGCTGGAAGCAACAGGGAATATTTTAATATAACGTAGGTCTATCCAATCTTAAAATTATTTTTAATGGGGCAGCTTTAATCTAATGCACCAGATGGGCATGGGCCAGGTTTGGGTCAGTTGCTCATTAATATCCTGCCTGTTATTTGTTCTTCATTGAAATCAGAGGAAGGTAAAATCGGGTGGACTGCACAATACTCATCTAATCCAAACCAGTTCAAATCCTGCTTTTACGGAATAATTCTCTTTATGACTGCATTCATCTAAAATTACACAAAGAGAATGATTTGCATTTTTGCAGCACTTTTCATCACCCCAGGATTTACTGCCAATGGAAAATAGGTATTGGAGCTGACGTAATTTTTATCCTTGGCGTTGGCGATGGATTACTTCCAACCTGGTTCTGTGAGTTCCGATATAGCTGAGGAAGCCTAAAACAGACCAGCAGATTCTGCCAGAGGTGGGGGAGGAGGTCATTGATGGGGAGGGCGGGTGAGTACACGGTGCAGTGAAGTGCTCCTTCATTATCTGAATGGTGGCCGATTAGGAAAAGGGGAGACGCAACGAGACCTGGGTGTCATGGTACACCAGTCATTGAAAGTAGGCATGCAGGTGCAGCAGGCAGTGAAGAAAGCAAATGGTATGTTAGCATTCATAGCAAAAGGATTCGAGTATAGGAACAGGGAGGTTCTACTGCAGTTGTACAGGGTCTTGGTGAGACCACACCTGGAGTGTTGCGTACAGTTTTGGTCTCCTAATCTGAGGAATGACATTCTTGCCATAGAGGGAGTACAGAGAAGGTTCACCAGACTGATTCCTGGGATGTCAGGACTTTCATATGAAGAAAGACTGGATAGACTCGGCTTGTACTCGCTAGAATTTAGAAGATTGAGGGGGGATCTTATAGAAACTTACAAAATTCTTAAGGGGTTGGACAGGCTAGATGCAGGAAGATTGTTCCCGATGTTGGGGAAGTCCAGAACAAGGGGTCACAGTTTATGGATAAGGGGGAAGTCTTTTAGGACCGAGATGAGAAAAACATTTTTCACACAGAGAGTGGTGAATCTCTGGAATTCTCTGCCACAGAAGGTAGTTGAGGCCAGTTCATTGGCTATATTTAAGAGGGAGTTAGATGTGGCCCTTGTGGCTAAAGGTATCAGGGGGTATGGAGAGATGGCAGGTACGGGATACTGTGTTTGATTGATCAGCCATGATCATATTGAATGGCAGTGCAGGCTCCAAGGGCCGAATGGCCTACTACTGCACCTATTTTCTATGTTTCTACGTTTCTGTCATTACATTGGGCTTATGCATGTGCTCAGTGTTTGGATTTATGGTTTTCAGTGCAAACCCAAATACTCCTTCTCTGCTTTGACTGTTCATGGGCTAAGGATTCCCATGACTTAGAAACATAGAAACATAGAAATTAGGTGCAGGAGTAGGCCATTCGGCCCTTTGAGCCTGCACCGCCATTCAATATGATCATGGCTGATCATCCAACTCAGTATCCCGTACCTGCCTTCTCTCCATACCCTCTGATCCCCTTAGCCACAAGGGCCACATCTAACTCCCTCTTAAATATAGCCAATGAACTGGCCTCGACAACCCTCTGTGGCAGAGAGTTCCAGAGATTCACCACTCTCTGTGTGAAAAAAGTTCTTCTCATCTCGGTTTTAAAGGATATCCCCCTAATCCTTAAGCTGTGACCCCTTGTCCTGGACTTCCCCAACATCGGGAGCAATCTTCCTGCATCTAGCCTGTCCAACCCCTTAAGAATTTTGTAAGTTTCTATAAGATCCCCTCTAAATCTCCTAAATTCTAGAGAGTATAAACCAAGTCTATCCAGTCTTTCTTCATAAGACAGTCCTGACATCCCAGGAATCAGTCTGGTGAACCTTCTCTGCACTCCCTCTATGGCAATAATGTCCTTCCTCAGATTTGGAGACCAAAACTGTACGCAATACTCCAGGTGTGGTCTCACCAAGACCCTGTACAACTGCAGTAGAACCTCCCTGCTCCTATACTCAAATCCTTTTGCTATGAAAGCTAACATACCATTCGCTTTCTTCACTGCCTGCTGCACCTGCATGCCCACTTTCAATGACTGGTGTACCATGACACCCAGGTCTCGCTGCATCTCCCCTTTTCCTAGTCGGCCACCATTTAGATAATAGTCTGCTTTCCTGTTTTTGCCACCAAAATGGATAACCTCACATTTATCCACATTATACTGCATCTGCCAAACATTTGACCACTCACCCAGCCTATCCAACTCACCTTGCAGTCTCCTAGCACCCTCCTCACAGCTAACACTGCCCCCCAGCTTAGTGTCATCCGCAAACTTGGAGATATTGCCTTCAATTTCCTCATCCAGATCATTAATATATATTGTAAATAGCTGGGGTCCCAGCACTGAGCCTTGCGGTACCCCACTAGTCACTGCCTGCCATTGTGAAAAGGACCCGTTTACTCCTACTCTTTGCTTCCTGTTTGCCAGCCAGTTCTCTTTCCACATCAATACTGAACCCCCAATGCCGTGTGCTTTAAGTTTGTATACTAATCTCTTATGTGGGACCTTGTCGAAAGCCTTCTGGAAGTCCAGATACACCACATCCACTGGTTCTCCCCTATCCACGCTACTAGTTACATCCTCGAAAAATTCTATAAGATTCGTCAGACATGATTTACCTTTTGTAAATCCATGCTGACTTTGTCCAATGATTTCACCACTTTCCAAATGTGCTGCTATCCCATCTTTAATAACTGACTCTAGCAGTTTCCCCACTACCGATGTTAGACTAACTGGTCTGTAATTCCCCGTTTTCTCTCTCCCTCCCTTCTTAAAAAGTGGGGTTACGTTTGCTACCCGCCAATCCTCAGGAACTACTCCAGAATCTAAAGAGTTTTGAAAGATTATTACTAATGCATCCACTATTTCTGGAGCTACTTCCTTAAGTACTCTGAGATGCAGCCTATCTGGCCCCGGGGATTTATCGGCCTTTAATCCATTCAATTTACCCAACACCACTTCCCGGCTAACCTGGATTTCACTCAATTCCTCCAACTCCTTTGACCCGCGGTCCCCTGCTATTTCCGGCAGATTATTTATGTCTTCCTTAGTGAAGACGGAACCAAAGTAGTTATTCAATTGCTCCGCCATATCCTTGTTCCCCATGATCAACTCACCTGTTTCTGACTGCAAGGGACCTACATTTGTTTTAACTAATCTCTTTCTTTTCACATATCTATAAAAACTTTTGCAGTCAGTTTTTATGTTCCCTGCCAGTTTTCTTTCATAATCTATTTTTCCTTTCCTAATTAAGCCCTTTGTCCTCCTCTGCTGGTCTCTGAATTTCTCCCAGTCCTCCGGTATGCTGCTTTTTCTGGCTAATTTGTATGCATTCGCTTTGATACTATCCCTGATTTCCCTTGTTATCCACGGATGCACTACCTTCCCTGATTTATTCTTTTGCCAAACTGGGATGAACAATTTTTGTAGTTCATCCATGCAGTCTTTAAATGTCTTCCATTGCATATCCACCGTCAACCCTTTTAGAATTAATTGCCAGTCAATCTTGGCCAATTCATGTCTCATACCCTCAAAGTTACCTTTCTTTAAGTTCAGAACCATTGTTTCTGAATTAACAATGTCACATTCCATCCTAATGAAGAACTCAACCATATTATGGTCACTCTTGCCCAAGGGGGCACGTACAACAAGACTGCTAACTAACCCTTCCTCATTACTCAATACCCAGTCTAAAATAGCCTGCTCTCTCGTTGGTTCCTCTACATGTTGATTTAGATAACTATCCCGCATACATTCCAAGAAATCCTCTTCCTCAGCACCCCTGCCAATTTGATTCACCCAATCTATATGTAGATTGAAGTCACCCATTATAACGGTTTTGCCTTTGTCGCACGCATTTCTAATTTCCTGTTTGATACCATCTCCAACTTCACTACTACTGTTAGGTGGCCTGTACACAACACCCACCAGCGTTTTCTGCCCCTTAGTGTTTCGCAGCTCTACCCATACCGATCCCACATCCTCCAAACTAATGTCCTTACTTTCCATTGCGTTAATCTCCTCTTTAACCAGCAACGCTACCCCACCTCCTTTTCCTTTCTCTCTATCCCTCCTGAATATTGAATATCCCTGGATGTTCAGCTCCCAGCCTTGGTCACCCTGGAGCCATGTCTCCGTGATCCCAACTATATCATAGTCATTAATAGCTATCTGCACATTCAACTCATCCACCTTATTACGAATGCTCCTTGCATTGAGACACAAAGCCTTCAGGCTTGTTTTTACAACACTCTTACCCCTTATACAATTATGTTGAAAAGTGGCCCTTTTTGATTTTTGCCCTGGTTTTGCCTGCCACTTTTACTTTTCACCTTGCTACCTATTGCTTCTACCCTCATTTTACACCCCTCTGTCTCTACGCTCACACATTTAAGAAACCCTTTCCCTTTAACTCCATCCTCCACTATCCCATTCGACACCCCAACCCCCTTATTCAGTTTAAAACCACCCGTGTAGCAGTGGCAAACCTGCCTGCCAGAATGCTGGTCCCACACCTGTTAAGATGCAATCCGTCCCTTTTGTACAGTTCCCCCTTACCCCAAAACAGATCCCAGTGATCTAAGAAACTAAATCCCTGCCCCGTGCACCAGTTCCTCAGCCACACGTTCAGGTCCCGTATCTCCCTGTTCCTGCTCTCGCCAGCACGAGGAACTGGAAGCAAACCGGAGATAACAACCCTGGAGTTCCTGCTTTTCAGCATTTTTCCGAGCTCTCTAAAGTCACGCTGCAGAATATTCATCCCCTTCTTTCCGACATCGTTTGTGCCGACATGCACTACCACTTCCGGATGTTCACCTTCGCCCTTGAGGATTTTCTGCACTCTGTCCGTGACACCACATCCTGCAACACCTGGACAGCAGAGGAACATACGTCAGAACGCTGTTCCTGGATTACAGCTCGGCCTTTAACACCATTCGCCCGGGCAGGCTGACTGAGAAGCTGACAGACCTCGGCGTCCCGACTCCCACCTGCAACTGGATCTTGGATTTCCTAACTGAAAGACCACAGGTGGTGAGGATGGGAAGGAGGGTGTCTGCAGAGCTCACCGTCAGCACAGGATCACCACAAGGCTGCTGTCTCAGTCCCAAACTTTTCACCCTGTACACACACGACTGTGTCTCCACCCAGGAAAACACCATCATTATTAAGTATGCGGATGATACCACCATCCTGGGCCTCATCAAGGGGGGGGACGAGTCGGGCTACAGGAGTCTGGTGAACGACATTCTTGCCTATGGTGAGGTGACCGACCTAAGCCTCAACACAGACAAGACAAGAGAAATAATAATGGACTTCAGAAAAAATCCACCCCCCCTGCAGCCCCTCATCATCAAGGGGACTGTGGTGGAGAGGGCTGACAGTTACAGATACCTGGGATTACAAGTAACATCAGATCTGAACTGGACTTTGAACACTGCAGCCACAGTGAAAAAAGCCCAGCAGAGACTGTACTTCATCAGGCTGCTCAGAAAAGCTGGTCTGCACTGTCGCCCTCTCACCCAGGTCTACAAAGGACTGATAGAGAGCATCCTCACCACAGGCATCACGGTGTGGTATGGAAACACCACACAGACAGAGAGGAAGGCTCTGCAAAGAGTTATAAAGACTGCAGAGAGGATTATCAGAACGGAACTCCCCTCCATGGACACAATCTACACACAGCGCTGTCAAAAAAGAGCAGAGAGAATCATCAGAGACACACTACATCCAGCTCACTCCCTGCTCAAACACAAAAACTGCACATACAACCTCAGGCACAGACGAACGGACAGTATCGCCACAAATAGAACACGCTTTTTTAAGAGCTTCTTCCCTGCAACAGTGAGACTCTTGGCCAAAACAAAACAAAATGAACTGATGTCCTGATATAGGGTTTGTGCAAGTTACAATGCTCTCACTTTCCCCTTTGTATAGGGTTTTAGGCATTTTCTTTTTTTATTTCTGGAGTGGTATGTGTTTTTTATGGATTATGTGTCTTCTGTGTGTCTTTTTAATTTTTTTAAATTTTTTAAATTTTTAAATTTTAAATTTTAATTTTTAACATGACTTGACTTGACTTGACTCTCTGAATAGCCGCACAAGAGTTCCTATGTGTGTAAGCACAAATGGCAAATAAAGTTTTTGACCTTTGACCTTTGACATCCTGGATCCTGGCACCAGGAAGGCAGCACACCATCCTCGCATCCCGTCTGTTGCCGCAGAAACCCCTGTCCGTACCTCTCACAATGGAGTCTCCCACTACAATGGCGTTGCCTGCCTTAGGCCTTTTTGGTTTTGGCTCAACAGCCCTATTCGCATCACAAGCCAGTCCGCCGCCCAGTGTAAACACCTCTTCTGTCCCGACAGCTTCTAAGTGGGTGAACCTGTTCACAAGAGGTACAACACCCGGGGACGTTGGCATTCCATGCTTCCCTCCCTTTCTCACTGTCTCCCACCTTCTCTCTTCCAATACCTTGGTCTACAATGAAGCTTTGAGAACATCACTGAATACTTTAGACTGCAGACTGAAGAAGGGTGCTAACCTGAAACTAGGTCCTCACCTATCCACGTTCTGCAGGAATGCTGCCTGACCCGCTGTGTTACCCCAGCACTTTGTTTTCTTTTCCAGTTGGGTCTGTCTCTGGCCTATATACTTATCAAACCCAGCTCACTGTTTCACCAGAGAGATTAGACCAGATCTCAACAATACACATGTTTCTGGCATAGGCACTTGTATCATCAGCCAAGTGAGAGAGCACAAGGATGTCCATCCCTCTTGGACTGCCTGCATCCTAATCTACACCATTGCCTACATTAGTGTGACCCCAAAATAGCTAAGAAAATCCAAGGGGTCACAAGGAAATCTAATCTCAGCAGTGCCTCACAGATAACCTTTCAACCGGTCAGGTCGTATTTGGAGTATTGTGAGCAATTTTGGGCCCCATATCTGAGGAAGGATGTGCTGGCTCTGGAGAGGGTCCAGATGAGGTTTACAAGAATGATCCCAGGAATGAGTGGGTTAACATATGATGTGCGTTTGATGGCACTGGGCCTGTACTCACTGGTGTTTAGAAGAATGAGGGGGAACCTCGTTGAAATGTATAGAATAGTGAAAGGCTTGGATAGAGTGGATGTGGTGAGAATGTTTCCACTGGTGGGAGAGTCTAAGACTAAAGGTCATAGCCTCAGAATTAAAGGACGTTCCTTTAGGAAGGAGATGAGGAGGAATTACTTTCATCAGAGGGTGGTGAATCTGTGGAATCCTTTTCTACAGAAGGTTGTGAGCCAGGTCAATGGATATTTTTATAGATAGATTCTTGATTAGTGCAGGTGTCAGGGGTTATGGGGAGAAGGCAGGAAAATTAGGTTAGGAGGAAGAGATAGATCAGCCATGATTGAATGGCCGAGTAGGCTTGATGGGGCGAATGG
Source organism: Amblyraja radiata (assembly GCF_010909765.2). Taxonomy (NCBI): domain Eukaryota; kingdom Metazoa; phylum Chordata; class Chondrichthyes; order Rajiformes; family Rajidae; genus Amblyraja; species Amblyraja radiata. The sequence continues at coordinate 17,972,790 of NC_045958.1, read as the reverse complement.
CCCAATTCTGCTCCTGTCACATAACCTTATGACCTTATAACTTCAAACAAACAGATGTTGCAGACACAGGAACTACAGATATCGATTTACAGACAAAGACACAAAATGCTGGACTAACTCAACGGTTCAGTCAGAATCTCTAGAGACCTTGGATAGGCGACGTTTCAGGTTAGGACCATTCTTCACACTGATTGTAGTGGGTGGGGAGAAAGCTGGAAGAGAAGTTGAGGCGAGACAAAGCCTGGCAAGTAATAGTTGGATACAGGTGATGCAGGGGGGTTGATTGGTAGATGGTTGGACAAAGGCCAGAGATGAACAGACAAAGGTTAGTGAGATAAGAAGATATGGAGAGACGAAGCATGGAATGGAAGAGGAAGGGATATGGTTGGTAGGGGAAGGGGAAAGGGGGATGCATTCAAGCGGGGGCCCAAGGAAGTGAGGGGAAGAGTTGTTTGTTGGTTAGTCTCCTAAAATTGGAGGATTCTTTGTTCTGGAGAAGTTGCGAACTGTCCCTGTTGTAAAATGGGGAATACAAATGTCGATCTGTAGTGAGCACAGCTCCACCCACAACAGTGAAGTAAATGGCCAGATTAATCATTTTGTTTGAGAAGTGCTCTGACCTTCCTACCTCTTTCCCAATACCACCACATGATCTTGTGCCTCATCTGAAAGGCAGGGTGGTGCATGTGTTTCTTGTTTCATGGACAGCATGTTCAACAGTCTAGTGCCCCCTCAGTACTGCTCTAGGTTGGGATCTGTAACTATAATCTTCCAGTTCAGCGAAAATAGTGCCATTCACTAAGCTAAGGTCAACATAGACGGGAGCCACAGTTTGCTGGTTCGGATAATTTTATAAACTACATCTATTCCCAGTGATTAGGTAGTTCCTTAATAAAACAAAGTAGATTTTTTCCCCTTGATCACATGCATTAAACAAATACAATTGTAGAGATGTTATTTGATGCTACTGCGCAACTTCTGATTTTTGGCTCTTCTGAATTCAATGTAACTGAATATCAGGAGGATGTGCTGCTAATCCCGTGTATAATGTAGCCATGCAATGAAGAATTTCAACGCTAGCTTATCTGACTCTCAGTGAAGCACCCACAGAGTTATTTGAGTGGTGCTTCTGTCAGCCTTGATGATGATTAATTATGTGATTCAGAACTTTGAAAAGGCTTCCTGTATCAGATTGAAATGTAGTTCATCAATCAAACAAAGCATTTGCTTAAACTTGGGCCAAATTTCCCATGTTTGCTAAACCTGTCTTTGAAGTTAATTATGAGCCAATTATTGATGCATGTTCCAGTTCAGAAAAAGATGGCACATTTCTGCAGTGGTAGAGTTACTGCCTTACAGCGCCAGAGAGCCGGGTTCGACCCTGGCTATGGCTGCTTGTCTGTACGGAGTTTGTACATCCTCCCCGTGACCTGAGTGGGCTTTCTCCGAGATCTTCGGTTTCCTCCCGCACTACAAAGATGTACAGGTTTGTAGGTTAATTGGCTTGGTATGAATGTAAATTGTCCCTAGTGTGTGTAGGATAGTGTTAGTGTGTTGGGATCGCTGGTCTGTGCGGACTCAGTGGGTAGAAGGCCTGTTTCCACACTGTATCTCTAAGCTAACCTAAACTAAACTAAACTTGATGCAGACACATAATAACCAGAACAAGTTCACCATTTAATATGAAATAAAGGGAATAGATACTGATAGTTGTGAGTTGCACAGGTGTGGTTGAACTAAACTTCTATACTGCAACCAAATTTCAAACAAATGCAATAGGCTTGCTCACAGAACAGACACTATAGCAACGATGACCCTTTGAGGCCTCAGATACTGAGACATGACTGGTATTGATAACCTGCGGTCTGAGAACAACACTACAGATGAGACTATTAGAGGAAGAAGATGGATGGTTGGTGTGTGGGGAAGTTGCATCTTGGTGAAAAGTCATTTTGTGAAATATGGAAGTTGTGTTTTCCTCTCAGAGCTGAGTGAGGATGTGTGTGTGTGTGGGGGGGAGGTATTTATGTGATTTCTGTCTGTGGATGAGGTGTACCTGTGGCCAAGGGGTGTGAGTGGGATGTAGTGACTGCGTTTAGGTGCATTGGATCTGGATGAGGGGACTCTGGTGGGATTAGGCAGCTGTGCTTGTCTGCGTGGGACTCCATGAGGGCAGCACAGTTGCACACATCTAGTAGAGCCCCTGCTTGATGGTGCCAGAGATCTGGCTCCAACCCTGACCTCAAGTTCTGCATATGAGGACTTTGCACTTTCTCCTTAGAACATAGAACATTGTAGTACATGTCGATCGGCCCACAATATCTATGTCGAATCTGATACCAAGACCAACTCATAATAATAATAATAATAATAATAATAATAATAATAATAATAATAATAATAATAATAATAATAATAATAATAATAATAATAATAATAATAATAATAATGATAATATATTTTATTGTCATTGCACATAAGCGCAACGAGATTAGGTATGCAGCTTCCATCCGATGTCATAACATAAATAACTAATACAATTTTGATTTAGATACCCCGAGAACATGGATTGTAAAAAGAACAGTAAAATAGTCAAAACAGTTCAACAGGCTAAAGTGCAGATGTGTCTGTGTGACGTGACCATCCGAGGGAGACAGTCCATGGGGGGTGGGGGGCACTCAGCAGGGCCGGTTCAGAGCCGCTATAGCTCTGGGAATGAAGCTGTTCCTGAGTCCTTATGTATTCCTTGCATATCTATGTGGTTTTGCAGATGTATTGTGAATACCACTATTCTATCTGCCTCCACTATCACCCCAGCAGTGCATTTCAGGCACTCACGCCCTCTGTATACAAAACCTGTGATCGAATGGTTTCTACTGGAAGCTCTGTTTTCCTTCCACACCCCAAAGATGTGCAGGTTAGGAGGTTAGTCGACCATTCTTAATGTGTAGATAAGTGGTAGAATAGGGAGAGGGAGGAGTTGATGAGAATGTGGGGAGATTAAAGTGGAATCAATGTAAGATAAGTATAATTAGGTCGCTGATAGTCATTGCAGACTCATTGGGCTGAAGAGTCTGTTGCTGTGCTGTATCTCTCTATGAGTCTATTCTTTTTTTCCGGGTGACTAGTTTAAAAAAAAAATTGCATTTCTTTGATTATTTTCACTTTTATTTCCACCAAATTACTTATATTACAGAAAATATTTTGAAGACACTTTAGTCAGACTTGACATTGTTTTAAAGCCCTGCACCCATATTAATATCTGAAAAGCAACTTTCTGAGTTGTTGGTTTGTCACCTTCTGGGAGTTGCTGTGAATGCTGGAAGATTTAATCGTTTTTAAGTCAACACAAGGTTATATTAATATATCTTGAGGAATGCAGGTCATGAACTTCAGAAATATTTTCATGAATATCTGACACTATTGTATAAAATATTTTTCACTGTTGATTGAATATTGCCCTTGTGATATCAAAATCATCTTGGCGACTGTGCAAAAGGAAGCAACACTATCACTTTGTGTGACCCTCCCTGTATAAATAGCTTTATAGCTTTTGGAAAGAAAGAGGTTAGATAAAAAAGGAAATGACCACCAAAATCTGTACAGTAGTATATTTTCAGGCAATTATCATGTCTTCCTTCAGGACATATAGGTTATCCATTGACAAATTAAGTTATTGTTAAGACAATGTTTGAGATTAATTTTGAAACGTGGTTGCTGAACATGGTTTGACCACCAATATCAAAGTACAAACTTTAATAAGTTGAGCTGACCTTGCCTTACCATTATATAAATCATTATTTTATTTTTAAACTTACTGTAAAAATAGATCTGGGGTTAACTGAGATTGTCGTGGTAGGTTTTGAATTGTTTTGCAATCGAGTTTCCTTTTCTCCTGAATGATAATTTACACTGGATCACTGACGTCCATGTTGTTTAACTGCTTACTATTGTGCAATGGTTTTGAAGCAAAGAGTTTTAAAACTTAGTTTAGCTTTTGACTCTCCTGGGATTATGTTATAGGTTTGTATACTTCTGAGGCACATTTTGCATATTGTTAGGAGCTCAGCTATTGTAATTACAGAAACACACATTGGGAAAATAGCCAGAACTACACATACTAAACAAGAAGTCATATCTGAGTAGGGTTGAAAGTTTTCTTCCAAATATTGATGAAAAGAAAATTATAAAAGTTTGACTTTAGACTTTAGAGATATCACAATCACAATCACACTTTATTAGCCAAGTATGTTTTGCAACATATGAGGAATTTCATTGCCATAAGTCATACCAATACAATGCAACAGAACACACACATTTTAACATAAACATCCACCACAGTGACCTCCACATTCCTCACTGTGATGGAAGGTGAAGAATAGTGCGTAAACTGGCCCATTGAGTCTGTGCCAACAGGCGATCACCCCATACAACTGCAATATCTTACACGCTAGGGACAATTTACAATTTTACCAAGGCCAATTAACCTACAAACCTGTACGAATGGGAGAAATCCCACACCATCACATGGTAACATACAAACCCTGTACAGACAGCATCCATAATCAGGATCAAACCTGGGTCTCCAGCATTGTAAGGCAGCAACTCTACTGCTGTTCCACTATGCCTTTGTAAAAATAGTGCAAAAATTAATTTAAAAGTAATCATTACTTTGTCATTACTATTTAAACAGGAGACTACTCTCTTACAATGTGGCAACGTGAATCAAAAGGATGGTCTGGAAGACATATGTCAAGCTTGCCTGCACATGTCAGGGCACAGAATGGAAGAATTGGGACACAACTATTTATAGGTGCTGGAATTGTGAGCAAAGAAAAACCAAACTGCTGGATGTGCTCAATGGGCCAGGCAGCGTTGGTGGAGAGAAATGGATAGCTTTCTCTCTCCCATGACTCTAACTCTGAAGAAGGGTTTCAACCTGAAACATCACCTATTCCTGTTCTCCAGATATGTTTCCTGACCCAGTGTGTTACATAGAAACATAGAAACATAGAAAATACGTGCAGGTGGAGGCCATTCAGCCCTTCGAGCCAGCACCGCCATTCATTGTGATCATGGCTGATCGTCCCTTATCAAAAAGCCGTGCCTGCCTTCTCCCCATATCCCTTGACTCCACTAGCCCCTAGAGCTCTATCTAACTCTCTCTTAAATCCATCCAGTGACTTGGCCTCCACTGCCCTCTGTGGCAGGGAATTCCATAAATTCACAACTCTCTGGGTGAAAAGGTTTTTTCTCACCTCAGTCTTAAATGGCTTCCCCTTTATTCGAAGACTGTGGCCCCTGGTTCTGGACTCGCCCAACATTGGGAACATTTTTCCTACATCTAGCTTGTCCAATCCACGCCAGCATTTTATGTCTATCTTCGGATAGATGACGTTTCGGAAAGGGACAGAATCCTTGGAATCCTTTTCTAAGAACTGGGACATTATGCATGCAACTTAGGAAGCATTTGGGTATTATGTGTAATTCTGATAACCATACTTTTTACGTTGCAGAGAATGCTGAAGAGATGCACCAGGCTTGGAAGACTGTAGTTATGGGGAGAGCTTGGATAGGATTTGCTTGATTTCCCTGGAATGAATGAGGGTGAGGGGGTGACCTAGTAGAAGTATATAGATTATGATAGACATAGATAGTGAAGAGGTAAAATCATTTTCCAAGGGGGAGTGTCTTTAATTGTCAATGTACTGATAATGGGACATTCATTTTTTACTTGGAGCAACATCCCAGGCCTGTAACACAATGCACATAATCCAATGCACAACACACAATACAATGCAAAGAATATCAATAACAACATGGCATAGATTCACATTGAGAGGAAGCAGTTTCAAAGGCGATCTGATGGGAACATTTGTTTACACAAAGAGTGGTTGATATCTGGAACGTGCTGTCAGAGGAAGCAGTGAAATCAAGTACAATTACTGTGTTTAAGAAGCAATGAGACTCTTAAATAGGCAAAGCACGGAATAATGTGGTCCAAGTGCAGGCAAAGGGGATTTGTGTAGATTAACATAATGGGCTAAAGGGCTGTGCTGTATGCTTCTAAAACTTTATTCCAGTATTGATGTTTGCTTCATAGCTAAGCTATTTATTCCAAAAACACGTCCCTGCTATTACATGTAGATTTTTCTTTAAATACCCATTCAATTACCGTTTAATTAATGCCAGACTTTCCAGACTTCGCCAAAAAGAAATGTGTCTAATTTATTTATTTTCATGTTATCAATTTGTCAACCAAGTAATCTTCTCTTGCCCTTGAAAGTCCTTTGTATAACTTTGACCATTCTACTCAATCATTCTACACTCCCCGAGGGAAAACCGCCTGAGGTTTTTGAATCTCCCTTTGTAAAACAGTCTGAGTTTTCATTGTGGCTCTGCGTAAATCTGGCAATGGTGGTTTAGCTTCCATGCAAACCTCTCACTATTTCCAAATAACATCAACATCTGCTGCTTGACTACTACCCTTCCTCCTCATCACCACCACTTTAAAAGTGTTAATCACCCCAATGTTTTCCTGCCCATTACATATCCTGATGCTTTTATATCTTTCCATTATAACCATATAACCATATAACAATTACAGCACGGAAACAGGCCATCTCGGCCCTTCTAGTCCGTGCCGAACACTTATTCTCCCCAGTCCCATCTACCTGCACTCAGACCATAACCCTCCATTCCTTTACCATCCATATACCTATCCAATTTATTTTAAAATGATAAAATCAAACCTGCCTCCACCACTTCCACTGGAAGCTCATTCCACACCGCTACCACTCTCTGAATAAAGAAGTTCCCCCTCATGTTACCCCTAAACTGTCCCTTAATTCTCAAATCATGTCCTCTTGTTTGAATATTCCCTACCCATTGTTCCAATTACCACGATAAAGTGCTCAAAACTGCATACAATATTTCTTGTTCAAAAGGGAACTGCAGATGCTGGAATATCGAAGGTACACAAAATTGCTGGGGAAACTCAGCGGGTGCAGCAGCATCTATGGAGCGAAGGAAATAGGCGACGTTTGATGTCAACAAAATAGAGAGAGTACAGAGGCGATTTACTAGAATGTTGCCTGGGTTTCAGCAACTAAGTTACAGAGAAAGGTTGAACAAGTTAGGGCTTTATTCTTTGGAGCGCAGAAGGTTAAGGGGGGACTTGATAGAGGTCTTTAAAATGATGAGAGGGATAGACAGAGTTGACGTGGATAAGCTTTTCCCACTGAGTAGGGCAGTTTCAAACAAGGGGACATGACTTGAGAATTAAGGGACAGAAGTTTAGGGGTAACATGAGGGGGAACTTCTTTACTCAGAGAGTGGTAGCTGTGTGGAATGAGCTTCCAGTGAAGGTGGTGGAGGCAGGTTCGTTTTTATCATTTAAAATAAATTGGATAGTTATATGGACTGGAAAGGAATGGAGGGTTATGGTCTGAACGCAGGTGTATGGGACTAGGGGAGAATATGTGTTCGGCACGGACTAGAAGGGTCGATATGGCTTGTTTTCCGTGCTGTAATTGTTATATGGTTATATGTTATATGGTTTCGGCCCGAAACGTCGCCTATTTCCTTCGCTCCATAGGTGCTGCTGCACCCGCTGAGTTTTCCCCAGCAATTTTGTGTACCTACATATTTCTTCTTCTTCTTCTTCTTCTTCTGCTTCTTCTTCTTCTTCTTCTTTCGTGTGGCGTGCACAGCCTAAAGTTGTTGGACAACTTGTTCTATTTGATCTTCCGTTTGTGCACGTCGAGTTGATTGCATTAGTCGAAACAGGGCGGACCACGTGAAGGTTGCAATCTTCCACCCCCGCATACGATACTTCAATTATGAGTTAACCCATGCTTCTGGTGGGTGGTTTGAAGTACGAACATCAGTCTGATCAAGAGTCTTGACCCAAAACGTCACCCATTCCTTCTCTCCAGAGATGCTGCCTTTCCTGCTGAATTACTCCAGCATTTTGGGTCTATCTTTGGTGCAAACCAGCATCTGCAATTCTTTCCTAAACAGTTTGAAATAATTTAAGGTTATAAATCCATTTGAAAATGAAAATGATCCTAAAAATTGATTTCAATCTTGAAAACATTTTAACAACAATGCTTAGGATGTTAGCATTAATAATATTCTTATGTTAGTGCCAGATTTTAGGATCTAGTATTTACATTTATCAAGCACTGGTCTCAAATCTTTCCTTTACATTTTAATTTAAGAACATAGAACTTTGGACAGTACGGCTCAGAAAAGGCCCCTTGGCCTGACATGCCTGCACCGACCATGCTTCCAATCTAATCACAGCTGCCTGCACATGGTCCATATTCCTCTATACACTGCCTGTTCATGTTTACGAGACATTTAAACAAACATGTCACTATTGTATCTCAGCAGTGTTCTAAAAACCCACCACTCTCTCTGTATAAATATGAACCCGATCCATATATCTCCATTAACCCCCTCTCTAGTTAAACCTATGCCCTCTAGTATTTGACATTTTCACCCTGGGAAAAAGACATCACCCATCAACTTTATCTTTGTCTCTAATAAATATATTTCCATCAGGTCACACTTCAGTTTTCTATACTCCAGTGGAAGCAATTCAAGTTGTTCAGCCTCTCCTCCAATCAAGAGAAGGTTCTACACTTCTACACACTCACTAAAGCGTCCATAACTTTATTTTTGTGTGGCAACCAGAACTTTCTCTGCTATCCCATTCAAGATGACAATTTCCTGAAAGTATCTCTACTAGTCTGGGACCCATTTCACTGGGCATTGAAATGGGTTCTAACGTGTCAGCCTAGGACCCCTGCCAGTTTTGTAATGCAACCAGTCACTGATCCCTGAAAGGACTCACACAAAGGGTGGTGGGTGTATGGAACAAGCTGCCAAAGGAGGTGGTTGAGGCTGGGACTATCTCAACATTTAAGAAACAGTTAGACAGGTACATGGAAAGGACAGGTTTGGAGGGATAGAAACATAGAAATTAGGTGCAGGAGTAGGCCATTCGGCCCTTCGAGCCTGCACCGCCATTCAATACGATCATGGCTGATCATCCAACTCAGTATCCTGTACCAGCCTTCTCTCCATACCCTCTGATCCCCTTAGCCACAAGGGCCACATCTAACTCCCTCTTAAATATAGCCAATGAACTCTACCGTCTGTGGCAGAGAATTCCAGAGATTCACCACTCTCTGTGTGAAAAATGTTTTTCTCATCTCAGTCCTAAAGCATAGAAACATAGAAACATAGAAATTAGGTGCAGGAGTAGGCCATTCGGCCCTTCGAGCTTGCACCGCCATTCAATATGATCATGGCTGATCATCCAACTCAGTATCCCGTACCTGCCTTCTCTCCATACCCTCTGATCCCCTTAGCCACAAGGGCCACATCTAACTCCCTCTTAAATATAGCCAATGAACTGGCCTCAACTACCTTCTGTGGCAGAGAATTCCAGAGATTCACCACTCTCTGTGTGAAAAATGTTTTTCTCATCTCGGTCCTAAAAGATTTCCCCCTTATCCTTAAACTGTGACCCCTTGTTCTGGACTTCCCAACATCGGGAGCAATCTTCCTGCATCTAGCCTGTCCAACCCCTTAAGAATTTTGTAAGTTTCTATAAGATCCCCTCTCAATCTCCTAAATTCTAGAGAGTATAAACCAAGTCTATCCAGTCTTTCTTCATAAGACAGTTCTGACATTCCAGGAATCAGCCTGGTGAACCTTCTCTGCACTCCCTCTATGGCAATAATGTCCTTCCTCAGATTTGGAGACCAAAACTGTACGCAATACTCCAGGTGTGGTCTCACCAAGACCCTGTACAACTGCAGTAGAACCTCCCTGCTCCTATACTCAAATCCTTTTGCTATGAAAGCTAACATACCATTCGCTTTCTTCACTGCCTGCTGCACCTGCATGCCTACTTTCAATGACTGGTGTACCATGACACCCAGGTCTCGCTGCATCTCCCCTTTTCCTAGTCGGCCACCATTTTGTTAATAGTCTGCTTTTCTGTTTTTGCCACCAAAATGGATAACCTCACATTTATCCACATTATACTGCATCTGCCAAACATTTTCCCACCCACCCAGCCTATCCAAGTCACCTTGCAGTCTCCTAGCATCCTCCTCACAGCTACCACTGCCACCCAGCTTAGTGTCATCCGCAAACTTGGAGATATTGCCTTCAATTCCCTCATCCAGATCATTAATATATATTGTAAATAGCTGGGGTCCCAGCACTGAGCCTTGCGGTACCCCACTAGTCACTGCCCGCCTTTATGAAAAGGACCCGTTTACTCCTACTCTTTGCTTCCTGTTTGCCAGCCAGTTCTCTATCCACATCAATACTGAATCACCAATGCCGTGTGCTTTAAGTTTGTATACTAATCTCTTATGTAGGACCTTGTCGAAAGCCTTCTGGAAGTCCAGATACACCACATCCACTGGTTCTCCCCTATCCACGCTGCTAGTTGCATCCTCGAAAAATTCTATAAGATTCGTCAGACATGATTTACCTTTTGTAAATCCATGCTGACTTTGTCCAATGATTTCACCACTTTCCAAATGTGCTGCTATCCCATCTTTAATAACTGACTCTAGCAGTTTCCCCACTACTGATGTTAGACTAACTGGTCTGTAATTCCCCGTTTTCTCTCTCCCTCCCTTCTTAAAAAGTGGGGTTACGTTTGCTACCTGCCAATCCTCAGGAACTACTCCAGAATCTAAAGAGTTTTGAAAGATTATTACTAATGCATCCACTATTTCTGGAGCTACTTCCTTAAGTACTCTGGGATGCAGCCTATCTGGCCCTGGGGATTTATCGGCCTTTAATCCATTCAATTTACCCAACACCACTTCCCGACTAACCTGGATTTCACTCAATTCCTCCAACTCCTTTGACCCGCGGTCCCCTGCTATTTCCGGCAGATTATTTATGTCTTCCTTAGTGAAGACGGAACCAAAGTAGTTATCCAATTGGTCCGCCATATCCTTGTTCCCCATGATCAACTCACCTGTTTCTGACTGCAAGGGACCTACATTTGTTTTAACTAATCTCTTTCTTTTCACATATCTATAAAAACTTTTGCAGTCAGTTTTTATGTTCCCTGCCAGTTTTCTTTCATAATCTATTTATCCTTTCCTAATTAAGCCCTTTGTCCTCCTCTGCTGGTCTCTGAATTTCTCCCAGTCCTATGGTATGCTGCTTTTTCTGGCTAATTTGTACGCATCATCCTTCGCTTTGATACTATCCCTGATTTCCCTTGTTATCCACGGATGCACTGCCTTCCCTGATTTATTCTTTTGCCAAACTGGGATGAACAATTTTTGTAGTTCATCCATGCAGTCTTTAAATGTCTTCCATTGCATATCCACCGTCAACCCTTTTAGAATTAATTGCCAGTCAATCTTGGCCAATTCACGTCTCATACCCTCAAAGTTACCTTTCTTTAAGTTCAGAACCATTGTTTCTGAATTAACAATGTCACTCTCCATCCTAATGAAGAACTCAACCAGCCGTCCTAGTGGCGACGCGGCTCTGGCTGCAGCGGCTCTCCGGCAGTCCTGTTTGTTTTGTGTTTTTTGGGTTGTTTATTTTCGTTTTGGTTAGTCTAGTTTTGGTTTTTAGTTTGTGTTTTGGGGGGGGGGGGGGTTGAAACGGGGCTTGCTGTCTCTCCCTGCGGGAGAATGCGACTTTTTTGTCGTATTCCCCTTCTCTGCCTCCGTCTGCGCTGAGGCCTAATGGCGGAGCTGGCGACCTCGAGGCTCAGGAGGCAGAGCCCGCCAGGACTTGCACTGAGCTCGCTCCCGTGAGGACGGCCCGGCTCGGGGCTGGAACAGGGCTTTCATGAGGGGCTGTGACGGCCGGCCCGAGGAAGGAACGGTGCTCCCGTCGGAGTGGCCGAGCTCGGGGAGGTACGGCGTTCCCAGCCCGAGGGAGGAGCGGCGCCCGGTCGGGGCGGCTCAGCCCGAGGGAGGAGCGGCGCCCGGATCGGGGCGGCCCAGCCCGAGGGAGAGCGGCGCCCGGTCGGGGCGGCCCAGCCCGAGGGAGGAGCGGTGCCCGGTCGGGGCGGCCCAGCCCGAGGAGGAGCGGTGCCCGGTCGGGGCGGCCAGCCCGAGGGAGGAGCGGCGCCCAGTCGGGGCGGCCCAGCCCGAGGGAGGAGCGACGCCCAGGTCGGGGCGGCCTGGCGCGAGGGAGGAGCGGCGGCCTGGCGCGAGGCTGAGACGGTGGCAGTACTCACGTGAGGGCGATCCGGCTCGGGGCTGGAACGATGCTCCGGGGGCTGGGACGGCAGTTCTGGCGGCGGTGGCCTGAGACCGGGGTTCGGCCGCGGGCCAGTGGCTGCGTCAGCAGGTCTGGTGAGCGGCAGCTACGACCACCCCGGGCCGCGGTGTTTGAGCCGCAGGACAGGTTTTAACATCGCCCGGGGGTATCGCCTCAGCGCAGAAGGAGAAGAGGAGGGAAGAGACTGCAGCCCTAAGATTTTTGCCTCCATCACAGTGAGGAGATGTTGGGTGGACTCACTGTGGTGGATGTTAATATGTGTTTATTGTTGTTTTTATTGTATTGTATTGTATGTATGACTGCTTAAATTTCGTTCAGACTTCGGTCTGGATGACAATAAAAGGCTATTCTATTCTATTCTATTCTATTCTATTATGGTCACTCTTGCCCAGGGGGCACGTACAACAAGACTGCTAACTAACCCTTCCTCATTACTCAATACCCAGTCTAAAATAGCCTGTTCTCTCGTTGGTTCCTCCACATGTTGATTTAGATAACTATCCCACATACATTCCAAGAAATCCTCTTCCTCAGCACCCCTGCCAATTTGATTCACCCAATCTATATGTAGATTGAAGTCACCCATTATAACTGTTTTGCCTTTGTCGTACGTATTTCTAATTTCCTGTTTGATACCATCTCCAACTTCACTACTACTGTTAGGTGGCCTGTACACAACACCCACCAGCGTTTTCTGCCCCTTAGTGTTTCGCAGCTCTACCCATACCGATTCCACATCCTCCAAACGAATGTCCTTCCTTTCCATTGCGTTAATCTCTTCTCTAACCAGCAACACTACCCCCACCTCGTTTTCCTTTCTCTCTATCCCTCCTGAATATTGAATATCCCTGGATGTTCAGCTCCCAGCCTTGGTCACCCTGGAGCCATGTCTCCGTGATCCCAACTATATCATAATCATTAATAGCTATCTGCACGTTCAACTCATCCACCTTATTACGAATACTCCTTGCATTGAGACACAAAGCCTTCAGGCTTGTTTTTACAACGCTCTTACCCCTTATACAATTATGTTCAAAAGTGGCCCTTTTTGATTTTTGCCCTGGTTTTGTCTGCCTGCCACTTTTACTTTTCACCTTGCTACCTATTGCTTCTACCCTCATTTTACACCCCCTGCCTCTCTGCTCTTGTACCCATCCCCCTGCCACATTAGCTTAAATCCTCCCCGACAGCACTAGCAAACACTCCCCTAAGGACATTGGTTCCATTCCAGCCCAGGTGCAGACCGTCCTGTTTGTACTGGTCCCACCTCCCCCAGAACTGGTTCCAATGCCCTATTGCACCATTTTTCAAGCAACGTATTCATCTGCAATATCCTCCTATTTCTACTCTGACTGGCCCGTGGTACTGGTAGTAATCCAGAGATTATTACCTTTGAGGTCCTACTTTTAAGTTTATCTCCTAGCTCCCTAAATTCATCTTGTAGGACCTCATCCCTTTTTTCCCCTATATCGTTGGTGCCAATATGCACCACGACAACTGGCTGTTCACCCTCCCCCTCCAGAATGTTCTGCAGCCGTTCAGTGACATCCCTGACCCTTGCACCAGGGAGGCAACATACCATCCTGGAGTCTCGTTTGCGGCCGCAGAAACGCCTATCTATTCCCCTGACAATTGAATCCCCTATTACTATTGCCCTTCCACTCTTTCCCCCCCCCCCCCCCCCCTCATGTGCCGCAGAGCCACCCATGGTGCCATGAACTTGGCTGCTGCTGCATTCCCCTGATGAGCCATCTCCCTCAACAATATCCAAAATGGTATACCTGTTTAGGAGGGAGTTGACCGCAGGGGACTCCTGCACTACCTGCCTACTGCTTTGCTGGCTATTGGCCACCCGTTCCCTTTCCGTCCTCTTACCTTTTACCTGCGGTGTGACCAACTCGCTGTACGTGCTATCCACGACTTTCTCAGCATCGTGGATGCTCCAGTATGCATCCAGCTGCAGTTCCAATCGTTCAATGCGGTCAGCCAGGAGCTGCAGCTGTACACACTTCCTGCAAACGTAGTCACCAGGGACACCGACCATATCCCTGATCTCCCACATGTTGCAGGTTGAGCAAACCACGGGGCCAATCTCCACTGACATATCTTACTCCCAAATTAACTATATTAAATATTAAAAAACACAAAACTTTATCCTTAAACTTTACTAATAAAAGATTTCCCCTTATCCTTAAACTGTGACCCCTTGTTCTGGACTTCCCCAACATCGGGAACAATCTTCCTGCATCTAGCCTGTCCAACCCCATTAAGAATTTTGTAAGTTCTATAAGATCCCCCCTCAGTCTTCTAAATTCTAGCGAGTACAAGCCGAGTCTTTCTAGTCTTTCTTCATATGAAAGTCCTGACATCCCAGGAATCAGTCTGGTGAACCTTCTCTGTACTCCCTCTAAGGCAAGAATGTCTTTTCTCATATTAGGAGACCAAAACTATACGCAATACTCCAGGTGTGGTCTCACCAAGACCCTGTACAACTGCAGTAGAATCTCCCTGCTCCTATACTCAAATCCTTTTGCTATGAAGGGTATGGACCAAATGTGGGCAGGTGGGACAAGTCTAGCTGTGAGATGTTGGCTGGTGTGGGCAAGTTGGGCCGAAGGGCCTGTTTCCACACTGTATCACTTTATGACTCTATAACTCTATGACTCCTACGACTCACTCTGGAATGGAATAAAGAATGAAAAAGTGCGTAAATCCTCTGGTCTGGTACCAATCTCTATTCCTATATTATCTCCCCTCGCTTTTCAGCTTTGCAGAGAGCCACTGGATTAATTCCATCCCACAATACGCAGGTTGTTTAACAGTGTCGATACAGTGTCAGCATCGAACCAATTCTGTTTAAAGAATCCAAAGTGGCTTGACTTCCACTGATGTCATCAATGCGGATAAGTTGGGTAATGGTAGAGACGTTATAACACACTATCTTCCCATTAACTGCTGGACATATAACCATATACAACCATATATAAGAATTACAGCACGGAAACAGGCCATCTCGGCCCTACAAGTCCGTGCCGAACACTTATTTTCCCCTAGTCCCATCTACCTGCACTCAGACCATAACCCTCCATTCCTTTCCCATCCATGTACCTATCCAATTTATTTTTAAATGATAAAATCGAACCTGCCTCCACCACTTCCACTGGAAGCTCATTCCACACAGCTACCACTCTCTGAGTAAAGAAGTTCCCCCTCATGTTACCCCTAAACTTCTGTCCCTTAATTCTGAAGTCATCTCCTCTTGTTTGAATCTTCCCTACTCTCAATGGGACAAGCTTATCCACGTCAACTCTGTCTATCCCTCTCATCATTTTAAAGACCTCTATCAAGTCCCCCCTTAACCTTCTGCGCTCCAAAGAATAAAGACCTAACTTATTCAACCTTTCTCTGTAACTTAGTTGCTGAAACCCAGGCAACATTCTACCGACATGCTTCTGACAAAAACCACACTCAATATTTGAATTTGATTGCAAAACGAAACACACATCTCCAGGTTCAAATTGTTTCACTTAATTCTATGGCAAGGGAATAAGTTATCCAATCAATTGCTCAGGTAAGAAAATTCAGCCATAACATTAATCACTCACCAGCCTTAGAATATAACAAAAATATTCCATGAACATTTGAAAGAACATGTATATTTTCTTTAATTCTTTTTTTCATTTTCTTCCATGAATGCTTCACAAATGCTTGCTTTGCGCAGGATGCGGCACGCACAGAGCTCGGCGCTCGTGCTCGGCTGCGCTCAGTGCTGGGCCGCGCTTGGTGCTCGGCGAGCCAGATGATTACGGGAAAAAAAAAATCCCGTAAAAAAATCTGCCAGCATATTATTGATCCCCATTCAGATCTGCATCTATCATACAATTTTAATTTAATTTATTGCCTTGCTCTCAAATTTTACACCTATTTTACAAATCTTTTTGTTGATAGTCATTGCAACTATATGGTGTTTAGTTTACTTAACTTTGCCATTCCACGAACCATGATCTCTATTCATTCTTTAATTCCCTCTTTTTCTTCTTTGTCAGCTCTTCATTAATATGAACCGTAGGTAGCTGTTCGCTCAGTGGGTGTCATTGCCAGGAAAGTTATTATGGCCTTCTCTGCTTCCCTTCTTTGTTAACCTAGATGTTCAATGGACAAACACTTGAAAACATTTAATGTTAGAAGGTTAGTCGAATAACCCACACTAAAATGATGATTGCATCTCCGGCAGAGTTTAGAAACAATAAGAGATTGTGGATCAGCATGCAGATTCTGGAACCAGCAAAGGAGTTACCCGCAGTTTGGAATCTCCAGCTGTCTTCTGGTGGCATTCATTAAGCATAAGTCAGCATGGGAAAGCTTTACTTAATTACATACTTTAATACGCTTAGTAAATGATGAATAGTACTGTCTTACTCCACAGTTAAACAGCCTAATAAAAGGAATTTGGGGGAAATGCAATCTACAGAATTAGATTCTCCAATTGTTTTCAGGGAGCTCTAATGGAAGAGGGTCAGCGTGAGGCAAGTAACCTCAAAAGAGTTTACCAAACTGCAGGATAGCGAATACTGCTGCTAGTCATAGATGGTTTCAATTACGTGTAATAAGTTCACGTAATTTTAGGCTCTGAAAATTGGTCTCCTGGAGTATCTATCAGTGCATTTCTCTCAATCTAAATGGGAAACTTCTGTCTGTGGCATCCTGTGTAAAGCAAATGCAATTCGATTTAAAGTTTGTGACTGAACAGAGCATTCCTCATTATGTCCCTGACTCTGTGTGCAGTGTGTGCTTTTGGATAAAGCATCCAATACTATACTGCAGTCTAGAATAGTGTTGATATTTTAGGCTATTATCTCCAATAATTATCTTATTTTATTTTGTCCATTTGTTATTTCTCAATCTCTTCTCAATATCCCACAAGGTGAAATTTCTCCTATGGCTTAGGAGAAATATTTTTCTCCACAATTAACTGCTTATTGGTGAAGTCACAATGTCGTTCAGTACCTGGAATGTTCCCGCATGTGACTTTCTTAGCAAGGCAGCATTATCCGAAGAAGGGTCTCGACCTAAAACGTACCTATTCCTTTTCTCCAGAGATGCCGTCTGACCTGCTGAGTTACTCCAGCTATTTGTGTCTATATACAGTATAAACCAGCAGCTGCCGTTCCTTCCTACACATATTATCAAATCACTGTTGTGCATTGTATAACATTGTGTGTTTGCATTGTTGAATAAAACTGCATAGATGCAACCTCATTGCATTTGCAATGAGTGGGTGGGAGTTCACCTTACCTATCTGTGGACTGTTCAACAGATTTTGGGTCCATTTGTTCCCATTATTCTGTTTTTCCATGAAAATGTATAGAAAATAAGAGGGGGTAGGACCAGAAAAGTTTTCGAACTTCTTCTTACCCCTTTTGAACATGAACGATATTATTTGTATTATTTGAGGTTTTCCTTTGTGTTTTATTTTCTTTTTTTATTGCTTACAAGTTTATTTGTGTTTGTATTTTTTAACATGTTCAATAAATTAATAATAATAAAAAAATAATAGTTGTAACCAAACCTGCAAGTTCAGGCACAAATAAACAAACAAAGGATGAACGAGTGTATATCCTGCTGAGGACTGTCCCCCTGCTCTTCAACACCTTCATTTCATTTCAATCATTAAATCTGCCCTGCTTTTGTTTCCTGCTTTTCTTATGAGAGAATTCTTGCAGATAATGAGCTCCCAACCAAAGACATCGAAAACCGATGCAGTTTTTTAATGCGGTTTGACATTTGAAATTAATGAACATGTTCATATTTCTGTTTCTAGTTTGATAGATTATGGTGCTGTGTAGTTTATATTTTCTCAATAAAACTTGATACTTCACAATTTATTTCTGGAGCTCTTTCTTGCTAAAAATACTTCTGCAAGTTATATAAAGCTGAAATGCTCAAGATATTGCAGCTTGTAATAAATCTCATATAATTTATTATTAGAAGAGTAGCTGAGAATTAATTTGTCTCCTTTATCATTGAATGTGCAGACCTATATGTGTATACATGTATGTATTCCGGTGCAATACATCTGATAACTGAGCACTTACTATAAGGCTGTGCGGCACGGAGGTTTGACATATGTTTCTTTGACGACTGTGATTTGCCTTTGGCTAAACTGGAATACCAGGATGACTAAAGCAAGATCTTTCATACTTGGATAAGACAAAATGCTAGACCAACACAACAGGAGAGACAGCATCTGTGGTGAATACAAGAAAAGGGAGGTGAAGGGAGGTGTTGGATTGGAAAGTGGAACTGTGAGGAGCAATTAACCTGCCCCCTTAACTGACCCCCTTAACTGCGCAAGGCACAAAATCTGTGCTATTGTTTAGCATAATGATTGTGGCTTGATCTCAAATGTCTAGAATGATATCTCAGACATGAATGCTTCATCCATGTTTTGTTCTGAAGAAGGGTCTTGAGTGCACCACCCCACGCAATCACAACCTTCCTATAATGTGGTGACCAGAACTGCACACTGTTCTCTAAGTCTGGCGGAATCTATGTTTTGCACAGTTGTAACATGACATCTCAACATAGATACTGGCAAAAAAGACACAAAATGCTGGAGACACTCAGCGGGCGAGGCAGCATCTATGAAGAGAAGGAATTGGCAACGTTTCGGGTCGAGACCCTTCTTCAGACTGATGTCAGGGGAGGGGGTAGGACAAAGAAAGAAAGTGGGCGGAAACAGTGGGACTAGTGGGAGGACCGGGAAGGGGGAGGGGAAGGAGAGAGAGAGAGCAAGGGCTACCTGAAGTTAGAGAAGTCAACGTTCATATAGCTGGGGTGTAAACTACCCAAGCGAAATATGAGGTGCTGGGGGGAGGTAAAGTGACAGGTGTTGCATCTCCTGCGGTTGCAGGGTAAAGTAACCATATAACCATATAACAATTACAGCACGGAAACAGGCCATCTCGGCCCTTCTAGTCCGTGCCGAACACGTATTCTCCCCTAGTTCCATCTACCTGCACTCAGACCATAACCCTCCATTCCTTTCCCGTCCATATACCCATCCTGGGGAGTACCTGGGGAGGGGGTGGTTTGGGTAGGAAGGGACAAGTTGACCAGGGAGTTACAGAGGGAATGGTCTCTGTGGAAAGCAAAAAGGGGTGGAGATGGGAAGATATGGCCAGTAGTGGGATCCCTTTGGAGGTGGTGAAAATGTTGGAGGATTTTTATGTTCTATGCCCTGGCCTATGATGGCAAACAAGCAAAATGGCTTATTCAAGACCCCATCAACACGTGTTGTCACACTTAGGGAACTGTGGATAGTTTCTCTGTTCATCAACATTCCTTACTGGTTTACCATTAACTGTATGTGACCTCCATTTATTTGAATTTCCAAAATGCATCACATGACATTTATTGGGCTTGAATTTAATCTGCCATTTATCTGCCCAACTCTCCTGTTGGTCTATATCAGGGGTCGGCAACCTTATTCTGCATAGGGGCCAGGACGCATGTCTGTGTGCAAATGACTGGCCACATCTATCACGTGTACACATCGGGTGAGCAGCCTCGTGCAATCCTTGCATGTCTCACCCGCTGAGCTTCTCCAGCAATTTTGTCTACCTTCGATTTATCCAGCATCTCCAATTCTTTCTTAATTGTGTTCACAGAAAGTGCGCGGCCGTGCCGGCTGCTTTGCGCAGGATGCGGCACACACAGAGCTCGGCGCTCGCGCTCGGCTGCGCTCAGTGCTGGGCCGCGCTTGGTGCTCGGCGAGCCAGATGATTACGGGAAAAAAAATCTGCCTGCGGGCCGGATGATTTTGGGTTATGGGCTGCATTTGGCCCGGGGGCCATAGGTTGCTCACTCCTGGTCTATATATTGTTATTGCCTTAGACAACTTTCTTTACTATGAATAACACCAAAACTTTCATGTGGTCTACATATTTACTAATCACAATAATAATTGGAAATAACTGGCTGGATTATATATAGGATAGGAGACTGAGGACATCTTATGAAGGCTTTTAAAATCACGAGGGGCATAGATAGGGTGAATGCACTGTATTTTTCCAAGCGGAGGGTAATCAAGAACTAGACGGCGTAGGTCTGAGGTAAGAAGATAAGATAATAAGACACTGAGGAACATATTTTCACACTGCGAGTGGTGTGTATGTGGTACAAGCTATCAGATGAAGTGATTGAGGGAGAAACAAGAACAATATTTAAAAGACATTGGGACAGGTACATGGATATAAAGGTTTATAGAGGTTAAACGCGAGAAAATGGGAAATACATGGATGTGTAACATGGTCAGCATGGATGAGTTGGGCCAAAGGACCTGTTTCCGCAGTGTATGATCCACAATTCTATATTTAAACTATTTATTCAAACTTTTCTGGATAGAATGTATCTTGGTAAATTCTACTTTCTCAAGTAATAATAATAATAATGGATGGGATTTATATAGCGCCTTTCTAATACTCAAGGCGCTTTACATCACATTATTCATTCACTCCTCAGTCACACTCGGTGGTGGTAAGCTACTTCTGTAGCCACAGCTGCCCTGGGGCAGACTGACGGAAGCGTGGCTGCCATTCTGCGCCTACGGCCCCTCCGACCACCACCAATCACTCACACACATTCACACACATTCACACACAGGCAAAGGTGGGTGAAGTGTCTTGCCCAAGGACACAACGACAGTATGCACTCCAAGCGGGATTCGAACCGGCCACCTTCCGGTCACCAGCCGAACACTTAGCCCATTGTGCCATCTGTCATCCCAAGTAGATGCCAGCTTGGCTGAAGGTGAACACATCGTCAGCACCACAGCTGGAATGATGTTGGGATCGCAGATGCTGATAAATCAAATGTCCTCAGCTCAACCTCAGCATCGTTTATAGTGAATCGGATTGGCTTAATTCCGGCATCTCTCAGGGAAGGCTAATTCATTCCTAGTTGAAGATGGTTCTGGAAATATTACCTTTTGACATTTTACTCATGTGCGGGCGATTTACAATTCCGTCTTCACATTTATTTGTACATCACAATTCACATGTGAATGTGGAAGAACAGCAAACGTTTGACCTCAGGCTTTGGTGGTGTGATCACTCTGTCTGCATCATGTTGCTTTCATTGCTAATGGGCCTGTCCCACTTGGCGATTTTTTAGGCAACTGTCGGCGATTGTCATAGTCGTAGCAGGTCACTGAAAAACCGGCAACAACCTACATCATCCTGGCGACAACCTACGACAGCACCTACGTCAGGATAAGTCAAGCTACGCTCATTGGCGTCAAACCCACTGTCGCCGAAAATGTTTCAAGATGTTGAAAATTTAGCGGCGACCAGAAAGACGCTACGACTTTTTGCGCGACTGAGGATACTACTCCCAGCGACCACCGGGAACATGTGGCAACAAACTAGTCGCCTGTAGTTGCCAAAAAAATCGCCTAAGTGGGACAGGCCCATAAGAATGTATCAATCCTATGTTGTAAATTCCTCATTGACATTTCAATTGGAGATGCACCTGGTAACATAGTGGTCTTCAGTATATGGTGAACACATAAGCTATGGTCTACGATGGATTTTGCAGTCTTGGCAACATAGCTAATAATAATTACTGATTATTATTAACAGGAGAAGCGTCTCTTTGTTCTATAGATTGGTAGAGTCAATGAGTCATAGAGACATAGTCATAGAATGATACAGTGTGGAAACAGGCCCAACTTGCCAACACCGGCCAACATGTCTCAGCTTCACTAGTCCCACCTGCCTGTGTTTGGTCCATATACCTCCAAACTTGTCCTATCCATGTACCTGTCTAACTGTTTCTTAAACATTGGGATAGTCCCAGCCTATACTACATCCTCTGACAGCTCATTCCATAAACCCACCACCCTTTGTGTGAAAAAGGTACCCCTCAGATTCCTATTAAATCTTTTTCCCTTCACCTTGAGCTTATGTCCTCAGGTCCTCGATTCCCCTACTCTGGGCAAGAGATTCTATGCATCTACCATTCAATGGTACCATTCAAGTTGAATTAAATTTGAGCAGCAAAACAGTTAGTTTTGATTCTGCTTGGGTCTGCGGCGCGACTCACCCGTTACAGCGGCCCCTACAGCCTGTCTGTCTTTTTTTATTTTTTGTCTAGTTAAATGTAGTGTTGGTGTTTTTTTTTAATACTAGTTTTAAATGTGTATATGTGCGTGGCGGGGGGGGGGGGGGATGGGGAAACCGTTTAAAATCTCTTCCCTGTCCGGGAGACCCGACTTTTTCCCTGTCGGGTCTCCGTTGTCGTTGGGGCCTAGCACCGTGGAGCGGCCTCCAACCTGAACGACCCGGGGGCTCGGGAGACTGCGGAGCTGCGGAGCTGCGGACTACTCACCATCGTGGGGCTGGCCGGCCTCGGAGCATGGGGAGCGGTGGTGACTCGCTGCTGCGACTCGACTCCTGGGGCTCGGAGGCTCCAGCAACGCAGCCGCAGGTCCGGTGGACTGGGACATCGGGAGCTCGCGGGTCCGGGGGGAGAGAGAGACCGCTTCCCGGAGCTCCCGCAACGCGACTTCTCCAGCCCGTGTCGCGGGGTTGGAACGACCCGGAGCGGGGACGTACATCGCCCGGCACGGCTTCATGGCCGTGGGACATTCCAGCGCCCGCCGGGGGCTCCAACTTTGTGACTTTTAGACCGGGAGCGGGGCCGTAAATCGCCCGGCACGGCCTAAAATGGCCGTGGGGCTTATCATCGCCCGCCTGGGGCTTGGATATCGGGAGAGACATGGAGAACAGGGGAGAGAAAAGACTTTGCCTTCCATCACAGTGGGTTCACTGTGATGGATGTTTGTGTGAATTAAATTGTGTGTATGTCTAGGAAATTGTCTTTGTTTGTATGGCTGTGGAAACAGAATTTCGTTTGAGCCTCACTGAGGCTCAAATGACAATAAATTGTGTTGCATTGTATTGTATTGTCTACAACATTGGACCATTTTCAAAATCAAGACCATATATGGGGAGTAAAAAAAAGGAGAATGGATTTATCAAAATACTTCCATGTGGAAAAAAGTGCAAAGTTGTTCTTACATCAGTTTCAGAAACTAGAAGATTATGCATGCTTTTAACATGGAAGGTCAAAAATAATTTTTGGAATGGTTCTAGCATACTTGTAAGAATGTTAAAAATGCAATCTTATCTATCTGCTTCCAATCCCTGATAGTTTAGTTTTGTTTGGTTTATTATTGCCACGTGTGCCGAGGTACAGTGAAAAGCTTTTTTGTTGCATGCAATCCAGTCAGCAAAAAGACTATACATTATTACAATCAGGCCGTTCACAGTGTACAGATACAGGATAAAGGGTATCATGTTTAGTGCAAGATAAGGTCTAATAAATTCTGATTGAAGATAATTTGAAGGTCTCCAATGGGTATATGGGAGGTCAGGGCTGTTCTCTCCAGGTGGTGGGAGGGCGGTGTAGCTGTATCAAATATTGCACTATGACTTATGATGCTCAGAGAATTAGTGGCTGGCAGTGGTGTTGATGCCCTAAACTGACTCAGGGTTTCATTATTTTCATTAGGGTGCTATACTGCAAAATATAATTAGGGCGGTCACAGTGGCACAGCGGTAGAGTTGCTGCCTTACAGCGAATGTAGCGCCAGAAACCCGGGTTCGATCCTGACTACGGGTGCTGTCTGAACGGAGTTTGTACCTTCTCCCCGTGATCTGCGTGGGTTTTCTCCGAGATCTTCGGTTTCCTCCCACACTCCAAAGACGTACAGGTTTGTAGGTTCATTGGCCTGGTAAATGTAAAAATTGTCCCTAGTAGGTGTAGGACAGTGTTTATGTGCGGGGATCGCTGGTCAGCGCGGACCCGGTGGGCCGAAGGGCCGGTTTCTGCGCTGCATCTCTAAAAAAAAAGTGTTACTACATCGTGTCTGAAGCTCTGCCAACCAAGATATGTTGATACTGGAGGTTTTAGACTTTTACTCTCATGCCAAGCACCTTAGCATGAGGTGCTTGGCATCAATTTAAACACTGATGAATAGACAGACACTGTTTCCAAGTAGCTGTCGCGGTGAAGGTGCTCTATGTGTATGGCTGCTTATCTTTGTTTTTCATGTCGTTGCATCTCCCTGAGCCGGTTATTTGTGACAGAAAGAGAGGAAGTCATTTTACAATTTCAGCAGTAAGAAATGTGTAATACCTTTTGGCTAGTTGAAGTGACTTCATTTGAAACAGGTTAATCCCATGCTGGCAGGCAGGTAGTTACATCAATATGGGAATAGCACTGGCCCTTTGATTTATCCCGAAAGCAACACAAAAGCTTTCTTAATCAATGAATATGTAATTGGAGATTATAGAGGGTAAAGCAGGATAGTAAAAGCTTCTTCAGGTATGCGAAGAGGAAAAAATTAGTTAAGACCAAAGTTGGACCTTTGAAGACCGAAAAGGTGAATTTATTATGAGGAACAAGGAAATGGCAGATGAGTTGACCAGGTACTTTGGATCTGTCTTCACTAAGGAGGACACAAATAATCTTCCTGGTATAGTAGTGGCCAGAGGATCTGAGGTGATGGAGGAACTGAATGAAATCCACATTAGGCAGGAAATGGTGTTGGATAGACTGATGGGACTGAAGGCTGATAAATCCCCAGGGCCTGATGGTCTGCATCCCAGGGTACTTAAGGAAGTGGCTCTAGAAATCGTGGATGCATTGGTGATAATTTTCCAATGTTCTATAGACTCAGGATCAGTTCCTGTGGATTGGAGGGTAGCTAATGTTATCCCACTTTTTAAGAAAGGAGGGAGAGAGAAAACTGGGAATTATAGACCAATTAGCCTGACATCGGTGGTGGGGAAGATGCTGGAGTCAATTATAAAAGATGAAATAGCCACACATTTGGATAGCAGTAACAGGATCGGTCCATGTCAGCATGGATTTATGAAGGGGATATCATGCTTGTCTAATCTTCTGGAATTTTTTGAAGATGTAACCAGGAAAATGGACAAGGGAGAGCCAGTGGATGTAGTGTACCTGGACTTTCAGAAAGCATTTGATAAGGTCCCACATAGGAGTTTAGTTGGCAAAATTAGGGCACATGGTATTGGGGGTAGAGTGCTGACATGGATAGAGAATTGGTTGGCAGACAGGAAACAAAGAGTAGGGATTAACGGGTCCCTTTCAGAAAGGCAGGCAGTGACTAGTGGGGTACCGCAAGGCTCGGTGCTGGGACCGCAGCTGGGACAGGTTGGGGGAGTGGGCAGATGCATGGCAGATGAAGTTTAATGCGGATAAATATGAGGTCATCCACTTTGGTAGCAAAAACAGGAAGGCAGATTACTATCTAAATGGCATCAAGATTGGAAAAGGGGAAGTACAACGGGATCTGGTGGTCCTTATTCATCAGTCTATGAAAGTAAGCATGCAGGTACAGCAGGCAGTGAAGACAGCAAATGGCATGTTGGCCTTTTAGCAAGAGGAATCGAATATAGGAGCAAAGAGGTCCTTCTGCAGTTGTACAGAGCCCTTGTGAGACCACACCTGGAGTATTGTGTGCAGTTTTGGTCCCCTAATTTGAGGAAGGACATTCTTGCTATGGAGGGTGTGCAGCGTAGGTTTACAAGGTTAATTCCAGGGATGGCAGAACTGTCATATGCTGAAAGAATAGAGCAGCTGGGCTTGTACACTCTGGAGTTTAGAAGGATGAGAGGGATCTCATTGAAACATATAAGATTGTTAAGGGTTGGGACACGCTAGAGGCAGGAAACATGTTCCCGATGTTGGGGAATCCAGATTCAGGGGCCACAGTTTCAGAATAAGGAGTAAGCCATTTAGAACGGAGACGAGGAAACACTTTTTCTCACAGAGAGTTGTGGGTCTGTGGAATTCTCTGCCTCAGAGGGCGGTGGAGGAGGTTCTCTGGATGATTTCAAGAGAGAGCTAGATAGGGCTCTTAAAAATCGCGGAGTCAGGGGATATGGGCAGAAGGCAGGAACGGGATACTGATTGGGGAAGATCAGCCATGATCACTTTGAATGGCGGTACTGGCTCGAAGGGCCGAATGGCCCACTCCTGCACCTATTGTCTATTGTCTATTTCTTAAAATGGTCACATGGATTTGATCATGAAATAGTCAGTAGTCAGAATAAATTCAGAGTCTTGAAGAATTGGTTCTTCAATCAAGACAAAACAAAAATCATTCCAAACTTTGCAAATGTATACTTCCATTTTTCTTTCTGTACTAAAACTGTTCTGAATGTTCACTATATGAGACTCTGGATTGGAAGCTCCACCCTACACAGTATTTTTATAAGAAACCAACAACCTAAAACTCATATTTTGTGAAGCATATCCAAGCCCTCTTGTCCATCCATTCAGATTCTCCTTCCATCTTCCGACCAAACCCCCAACACTTTAAACAGTACTTCCACCCTTCTGCCACTTTCATGTCATTAAAATAAATTATGAAGGAGTATCAAATGAAGGGCACCGATTATATTGTTTATAATCCCTTGCCTGCCATTAGAAATGTGTTTATGATGTCTGCATTGTAGATAGAAATTATTATAACTACCTGGACATCCTTATTATAACGATATTGCTTTGAGGAGACAGTACTTACAAACATAAAATGTTTGAAAAGTCAAGGACATAAAATTTTAATTACGCATTTCTCTGTTTATTCACATTAGTCAGGAAATGGTGTTAGGTAAAGAGTTGGGACTGAAACATAGAAACATAGAAACATAGAAATTAGGTGCAGGAGTAGGCCATTCGGTCCTTCGAGCCTGCACCGCCATTCAATATGATCATGGCTGATCATCCAACTCAGTATCCCGTACCTGCCTTCTCTCCATACCCTCTGATCCCCTTAGCCACAAGGGCCACATCTAACTCCCTCTTAAATATAGCCAATGAACTGGCCTCGACTACCCTCTGTGGCAGGGAGTTCCAGAGATTCACCACTCTCTGTGTGAAAAAAGTTCTTCTCATCTCGGTTTTAAAGGATTTCCCCCTTATCCTTAAGCTGTGACCCCTTGTCCTGGACTTCCCCAACATCGGGAGCAATCTTCCTGCATCTAGCCTGTCCAACCCCTTAAGAATTTTGTAAGTTTCTATAAGATCCCCTCTCAATCTCCTAAATTCTAGAGAGTATAAACCAAGTCTATCCATTCTTTCTTCATAAGACAGTCCTGACATCCCAGGAATCAGTCTGGTGAACCTTCTCTGCACTCCCTCTATGGCAATAATGTCCTTCCTCAGATTTGGAGACCAAAACTGTACGCAATACTCCAGGTGTGGTCTCACCAAGACCCTGTACAACTGCAGTAGAACCTCCCTGCTCCTATACTCAAATCCTTTTGCTATGAAAGCTAACATACCATTCGCTTTCTTCACTGCCTGCTGCACCTGCATGCCCACTTTCAATGACTGGTGTACCATGACACCCAGGTCTCGCTGCATCTCCCCTTTTCCTAGTCGGCCACCATTTAGATAATAGTCTACTTTCCTGTTTTTGCCACCAAAATGGATAACCTCACATTTATCCACATTATACTGCATCTGCCAAACATTTGCCCACTCACCCAGCCTATCCAAGTCACCTTGCAGTCTCCTAGCATCCTCCTCACAGCTAACACTGCCCCCCAGCTTCGTGTCATCTGCAAACTTGGAGATATTGCCTTCAATTCCCTCATCCAGATCATTAATATATATTGTAAATAGCTGGGGTCCCAGCACTGAGCCTTGCGGTACCCCACTAGTCACTGCCTGCCATTGTGAAAAGGACCCGTTTACTCCTACTCTTTGCTTCCTGTTTGCCAGCCAGTTCTCTATCCACATCAATACTGAACCCCCAATGCCGTGTGCTTTAAGTTTGTAAACTAATCTCTTATGTGGGACCTTGTCGAAAGCCTTCTGGAAGTCCAGATACATCACATCCACTGGTTCTCCCCTATCCACGCTACTAGTTACATCCTCGAAAAATTCTATAAGATTCGTCAGACATGATTTACCTTTTGTAAATCCATGCTGACTTTGTCCAATGATTTCACCACTTTCCAAATGTGCTGCTATCCCATCTTTAATAACTGACTCTAGCAGTTTCCCCACTACCGATGTTAGACTAACTGGTCTGTAATTCCCCGTTTTCTCTCTCCCTCCCTTCTTAAAAAGTGGGGTTACGTTTGCTACCCGCCAATCCTCAGGAACTACTCCAGAATCTAAAGAGTTTTGAAAGATTATTACTAATGCATCCACTATTTCTGGAGCTACTTCCTTAAGTACTCTGGGATGCAGCCTATCTGGCCCTGGGGATTTATCGGCCTTTAATCCATTTAATTTACCCAACACCACTTCCCGGCTAACCTGGATTTCACTCAATTCCTCCAACTCCTTTGACCCGCGGTCCCCTGCTATTTCCGGCAGATTATTTATGTCTTCCTTAGTGAAGACGGAACCAAAGTAGTTATTCAATTGGTCCGCCATATCCTTGTTCCCCATGATCAACTCACCCGTTTCTGACTGCAAGGGACCTACATTTGTTTTAACTAATCTCTTTCTTTTCACATATCTATAAAATCTTTTGCAGTCAGTTTTTATGTTCCCTGCCAGTTTTCTTTCATAATCTATTTTTCCTTTCCTAATTAAGCCCTTTGTCCTCCTCTGCTGGTCTCTGAATTTCTCCCAGTCCTCCGGTATGCTGCTTTTTCTGGCTAATTTGTACGCATCATCCTTCGCTTTGATACTATCCCTGATTTCCCTTGTTATCCACGGATGCACTACCTTCCCTGATTTATTCTTTTGCCAAACTGG
This sequence comes from Amblyraja radiata, assembly GCF_010909765.2. Lineage (NCBI taxonomy): Eukaryota > Metazoa > Chordata > Chondrichthyes > Rajiformes > Rajidae > Amblyraja > Amblyraja radiata. Next base: position 17,943,690 of record NC_045958.1, on the reverse strand, counting down.
GATGAACAATTTTTGTAGTTCATCCATGCAGTCTTTAAATGTCTTCCATTGCATATCCACCGTCAACCCTTTTAGAATTAATTGCCAGTCAATCTTGGCCAATTCACGTCTCATACCCTCAAAGTTACCTTTCTTTAAGTTCAGAACCATTGTTTCTGAATTAACAATGTCACTCTCCATCCTAATGAAGAACTCAACCATATTATAGTCACTCTTGCCCAAGGGGGCACGTACAACAAGACTGCTAACTAACCCTTCCTCATTACTCAATACCCAGTCTAAAATAGCCTGCTCTCTCGTTGGTTCCTCTACATGTTGATTTAGATAACTATCCCGCATACATTCCAAAAAATCCTCTTCCTCAGCACCCCTGCCAATTTGATTCACCCAATCTATATGTAGATTGAAGTCACCCATTATAACGGTTTTGCCTTTGTCGCACGCATTTCTAATTTCCTGTTTGATACCATCTCCAACTTCACTACTACTGTTAGGTGGCCTGTACACAACACCCACCAGCGTTTTCTGCCCCTTAGTGTTTCGCAGCTCTACCCATACCGATTCCACATCCTGCAAACTAATGTCCTTCCTTTCCATTGCGTTAATCTCCTCTCTAATCAGCAACGGCTACCCCACCTCCTTTTCCTTTCTCTCTATCCCTCCTGAATATTGAATATCCCTGGATGTTCAGCTCCCAGCCTTGGTCACCCTGGAGCCATGTCTCCGTGATCCCAACTATATCATAGTCATTAATAGCTATCTGCACATTCAACTCATCCACCTTATTACGAATGCTCCTTGCATTGAGACACAAAGCCTTCAGGCTTGTTTTTACAACACTCTTACCCCTTATACAATTTTGTTGAAAAGTGGCCCTTTTTGATTTTTGCCCTGGATTTTCCGGCCTGCCACTTTTACTTTTCACCTTGCTACCTATTGCTTCTACCCTCATTTTACACCCCTCTGTCTCTATGCTCACACATTTAAGAAACCCTTTCCCTTTAATTCCATCCTCCACTAGCCCATTCGACACCCCACCCCCCTTATTCAGTTTAAAACCACCCGTGTAGCAGTGGCAAACCTGCCTGCCAGAATGCTGGTCCCACACCTGTTAAGATGCAATCCGTCCCTTTTGTACAGTTCCCCCTTACCCCAAAACAGATCCCAGTGATCTAAGAATCTAAATCCCTGCCCCGTGCACCAGTTCCTCAGCCACACGTTCAGGTCCCGTATCTCCCTGTCCCTGCTCTCGCCAGCACGAGGAACTGGAAGCACACCGGAGATAACAACCCTGGAGGTCCTGCTTTTCAGCATTTTTCCGAGCTCTCCAAAGTCACGCTGCAGAATATTCATCCCCTTCTTTCCGACATCGTTTGTGCCGACATGCACTACCACTTCCGGATGTTCACCTTCGCCCTTGAGGATTTTCTGCACTCTGTCCGTGACATCCTGGATCCTGGCACCAGGAAGGCAGCACACCATCCTCGCATCCCGTCTGTTGCCGCAGAAACCCCTGTCCGTACCTCTCACAATGGAGTCTCCTACTACAATGGCGTTGCCTGCCTTAGGCCTTTTTGGTTTTGGCTCAACAGCCCTATTCGCATCACAAGCCAGTCCGCCGCCCAGTGTAAACACCTCTTCTGTCCCGACAGCTTCTAAGTGGGTGAACCTGTTCACAAGAGGTACAACCCCCGGGGACGTTGGCATTCCATGCTTCCCTCCCTTTCTCACTGTCTCCCACCTTCTCTCTTCCAGTACCTTAGGTGTAACAATCGTACTGTAGGACTTGTCGAGGAACGACTCCGTTTCTCGGACGAACCGGAGGTCATCCACTTGCTTCTCCAGTTCCCCAACACGGCCCTTCAGGAGCTCTACCTGGATGCACTTTTCGCATTTGTAGCAGCCAGAGGCACCAGCGGTGTCCTTGACCTCCCACATACTGCAAGCATCACACTGAATCAGCTTGCCTGACATCTCCTTCTTTCGTCTCTCCCTCTGCAGTGTTTTGCGTAGTCTCCTCTCCTCAGCCTCCTCTCCGAAGACTCTCGAGCCAAAGACTCACACTTTACTCACAGGGCACTTCCCTCGCAAGGCCGCTCACTCACTGCCGCTTGCTAAGAGCAGTCTTGCTTAAATTGACTGATAAATTACCTGATTTACCAATTTACAAACCAAATTCCTCAGTTTTCAACTGTTTTCCCAGCACTGACTCACTTCTCTCCTCCCACTTGGGCTAGAGCCAATCAGTCGTATCTGTTGCTAAACTCCTGCTGCTGTTGTTGCTCCCAAAGCTACAGCAGTTCTGAGTCCTGAAGGCAGATAAATCCCCAGGGCCTGATGGTCTGTATCCCAGAGTAGTCAAGGAGGTGGCCCTAGAAATTGTGGACGCATTGGTGATAGTTTTCCATTGTTCTATACACTCTGGATCAGTTCCTGTGGACTGGAGGGGAGCCAATGTAACTCCACTTTTTAAGATAGGAGGGAGAAAGGAAAAGGGGAATTATAGACCAATTAGCCTTACATCAGTAGTGGGGAAGATGCTTGAGTCGATTATTAAAGATGTAATAGCAATGCATTTGCAAAGCAGTGACAGGATCAGTTAAAATCAGCATGGATTTATGAAGGGGAAATCATGCTTGACTAATCCTCTGGAATTTTGTGAGGATGTAACAAGAAGAATGGATAAGGGAGAGCCAATGTATGTGGAGTATCAGGATTTTCAAAAAGCCTTTGACAAGTTCCTACACAAGAGATTAGTGGGCAAAATTAATGCACATGGTATTGGGGTAGGGTATTGACCTGGATAGAGAACTAGTTGGCAGACAGGAAACAAAGAGTAGGAATTAACGGGTCCTTTTCAGAATGGCAGGCAGTGACTAGTGGGGTGCCGTAATGCTCGGTGCTGGGACCCCAGTTATTTACAACATATATTAATGATTTAGATAAAATAATTAAATGTAACATCTCCAAGTTTGCAGATGACACAAAGCTGGGTGGCAGTGTGAGCTGCGAGGACGCTGCTATGAGGCTGCAGGGTGATTTGGATAGGTTGGGTGAATGGGCAGATGCAGTATAATGTTGATAAATGTGAGGTAAACAGGAAGGCAGATTATTATCTGAATGGTGTCAGATTAGGAAAAGAGGAGGTGTAACGAGTGCTTGTACATCAGTCACTGAAAGTAAGCATGCAGGTGCAGCAGGCAGTGAAGAAAGATAATGGCATGTTGGCCTTCATTGCAAGAGGATTGTGTTTAGGAGCAAGGAGGTCCTTCTGCAGTTGTACAGGGCCCTGGTGAGACTGCACCTGGAGAAATGCGTGCAATTTGGGCCTCCTAATTTGAGGAAGGATCTAAATGCTATTGAGGGAGTGCAGCATAGGTTCACCAGGTTAATTCCCAGAATGACGGGACTGACATATGATGAAAGAATGGGTTGATGGGCTTGTATTCACTGGAATTTAGAAGGATGAGAGGGCACCTTATAGAAACATATAACATTCTTAAGGGATTGGACAGGCTAGATGCAGGAACAATGTTCTCAATGTTGGGGAAGTCCAGAAACAGTGGTCACAGTGTAAGAATAAGGGGTAGGCCCTTAAGGACTGAGATGAGGCAAAACTTTTTCACCCAGAATTGTGAATCTGTGGAATTCCCTGCCACAGAAGGCAGTGGAGGCCAATTCACTGGATGTATTCAAGAGAGAGCTAGATATAGCTCTTCGGGCTAACGGAATCAAAGGATATGGGGAGAAAGCAGGAACAGGTTACTGATTCTTGATGATCAACCATGATCATATTGAACGGTGGTGCTGGCTCAAAGGGCCGAATGGCCTACTTCTGCACCTTTTTGCAATGCTTCTATGTTTTTACGTGCTGTATTTCCTGCTGTCTAACTGCAGCATTTTAATTGTAAAGATAATTCACAGACTGTTTGCTTAAAATTAATTAATTTAACTGCACGGTGGCGCCACCAGAGTTACTGCCTTGCAGCGTTGCAGAGCGCGAGACCGTGTTCGATCCCGCCTGTACCGTGTTTGTATGTCCTCCTCGTGACCTGCGTGGGGTTTTCTCCGAGATCTTCGGTTTCCTCCCACACTCCAAAGACATACAGGCTTGTAGGTTAATTGGCTTGGCATATGTGTAAAATTGTCCCTCGTGTGTTTAGGGTAGTGTTAATGTGCGGGGATCCTTTGTCAGTGTGAACTTGGTGGGCTGAAAGGCCTGTTTCCAGGCTGTATAATAATAATAATACATTTTATTTGTGGGCGCCTTTCAAAAGTCTCAAGGACACCTTACAGAATTTAACAAGAGTAAAAAACATATAATCGGAGTAAAATAAATAATAAAGACATCACCAATACACAAATTAAAGACAGAATTCGATCCAAAGACAAAAAAAATCAAAAACACAATGTGAAGAGAGAGCAGCGGCAGCTAAACCGCGCCAGCGTACACTCTCCCTTCCGACAGCCATCTTGGACACAAACTAAAATAATCACTTACACACAAAAATCATCCCCCCACAATGGTTACCACTGTGGGGGAAGGCACAATGTCCAGTCCCCATCCCCAGTTCTCCCAAAGTCAGGCCTATTGATGCCTCCGCTATTGCCTCTACGGAGGCCCGATGTTCCTTGCCGTTCTTGCCGGGTGCTGTTGCCCCGGCGTCGGGAGAGTCCTCTCAGCGGCTGGGCCACCTGGGACGGCCGCTTCCTTACCGGAGACTGCGGCTTCCAAAGCCGACAAGGCCGCGCCGGTTTGGAGCTCCCAGGCTCCCGATGTTGAAGTCGGCGCCGCCCGCTCCGCTCCGCAGCCCCGCAGCCCGGAGGTGTTGAACTCGGCGGTCACAGCTCACCGGAGTTACATCGCGTCGATGCAGCGCGGCGACCCAGGCAAGGCATCGCCCGCTCCGCTCCGCGATAGCACTCCAGCGCTGTGCCGCCACCGAAGCCGAGGTGCTGGGCGGTCCCTGCCAGGAAACGGCGCTCCACATATCTCCAAACTAAACTAAACTCCATTCAAATGCTTGGTCTTTATTCATTTAAATAGGCTTATAGTGAATGGTCATCTGTCTGAAGGTTTAGAAGCTGGCTGTTTATGACATTGCACACGTAAGCAGGCCTATGGCTTTTAAAGGACTGTCAGTCTCCAGTAAATGGGGATTTCTTTATGTTGGCAGTTGATTTAGTGCATAATAAGGCTAGGTCTAACAATTCAAGCCTTCATTTGTGATTCCCTGTTTAGTGCTTTCAGACCACTCACCTGTAAAATCCAAGGTTGTTTTTGCTGGCTGAAGGTCACTGAGTAATTCAATAGAAGCTCCTAAGCTGGTCTAAATGGAAATATTGCCAAAGTAGGTGGGTTTATCTGCATAAAATATTCTTTCCTCACTTGAAGTATGAATGCAGCATAAATGTTCAACCTGCTGCACTCTCACGGAGATAAGTGGCAAAGTATTTAGCAGGCATTGATTCCTTAATGCCACGTTTCTTCAATCCCCAGAATTGTAAGCCACCTTAGAGAGAAAAAAAGGCACTTAAGCAAGTTGCTCGCAGGGCTTCGGAGGTCACATGGCAGGAACTACTGAAGGAAAAGCACAGCGCCTGCCGATTTGAAAAGTCCTGGCACTGGATGGGACCTTGCCAGTTCACAGAACTGTAGCTCAGACTGCCCGAGCACTTGCTGGCATTCTGATAAAACCACAATACCAACAGGTCAAGACTGCTTCCAAACTTTGGAAGGGTACCAGAATAGGCAGTAGTAGATCCATCAGTGAGCAGTTCTCTGTGCTGGGAGGACATCTCCTTTCGCTCTTGGTTAGTACAGCACGTGTTTAAGAGTAGATTTGTAAACAATGCCATTCGCAGTAAATAGCCTTTATTTATTACAGGTTGCCAATTACATGCTATATACTAAAGTTTGAAATGTGCTGTACAGTTGCATTATGCATTTAAAATGTTAGAGTTGATTTGCCTGGTAGGCATTGCCTCGGGATTGCATTGTGAATGTTGCTTATTTCCCCTGACTTTTTATTTTTCTGACAGAAGTGGAGATGACACATTGATGCCTTGTCTAACGCACTTCATTGTTTGGGCCCACAGACCAGAACTACACATACATCAACCATATGTAACCAGCACTGTAGGTAAGCGGTTAGTGTTGAGGAATGGGCACCCAATGAATCACAATTACAGAAGAGTGTGGGCAGTATAGGACTGTGTGTACATGCTTCATTAAATGTTCATTAAATTGAGGACCTCACCATGTGACAGAAAGACTTAGAAACTTAATGCAGTCCTTTTCGGGTAAGGTGATGGGTAATTGGAGGGTGGCTAATGTTGTGCCTCTATTTAAGAAGAGCTGCAAGGAAAATCCTGGAAACTTTAACATCTGGCTTCCTTTCAGAAGAGCCAACCTAGTACGCTGGTCACATATGGGATGGCTGTATTTAGATTTCATTATTAACTTGATGTTGTTTGTGCATTTATATGAATGTCGTAATAACATTTAACCTTGTGATTGGGATGGGCTTCATTTATTCAAATTCCTAATGACCACTCAGCCACAGACTATAATTTTTGTTCTTTGACGATTTGGAAAATTTGCCTCATAATATGGGTGGAAAATAACAAAGTAGATACAGATGCTTCCCGATTTACGATGCTTCGACTATCGACATTTCGACTTTACGATGGTGCAAACGCTCAGCAACGGCAGCGAGCTGCACGTCATTTCCGGGCACATGATCAAATTGTATTCAATGCGTTTTCGACTTACGATATTTTCGGTTTATGATGGGTTTATCGGAACGTAACTCCATCGTAGGTCGAGGAGCAGCTGTATAGAAATGTTATGCCATGTGGTTGGTAAATAGCAAATCTCATTTCAAACTTTGCTTTACTTTGGTCAGATGAAACATTTAAACCACAGAAAGAAAAGACAAGTGAAAACAGCCACAGACCTGTTCCCTGGTGTAAAGTAATTTAATTATCAGCTACACCTTATCTCCCACTGAAGCTAATCTACCAGACTAATGTAAAACCATTCAATCTACTGCACCTCCACACCAGAAACCATGAAACATCTTTTGCTCCATCTTTGGCCTTTTCAGTTACCGAAGATCCCCCAAAACCAGAGTGGAAGTAACTTATCGTTGACCCTGAGGGATCAGATCAGAGAAGACAAATGACATGAATGGCTCGTTAATCTTTTTTTGGTGGTTTTGATAAATGTTGACCAGAATGCCCAGGGAGCTCCCTGTTTTTCGCAGAGTACCTAAATAATTTATTTTCACCTGGGCATGCTGACAGTGCCTTCTTCTTCTTCTTTCGTGTCCATCTTCCATGTTTCAAATGTTGACTTCGCTGTCATCGTCCGTCCTGAAAAGGACGCAAGCTTCCGGCGACAATCAGTGGGAGCCATCACTTGTTGCAGTAGATGATGGTGGTAGCAGAATTAGCTCGGGATACTTCCAGTTTCCAGCCCCGCGACGTGGACGCTTCTGCTATGGGGCCGACAGTGCCTTGATTTAACATGTATTCTGAAAGATGGGGGTTCATTTTCTGCTGCAGTCTCACTGGACTGAACTGAAATTGCAGTCAGGATCATGTGCAGGTCTTGAGTTGGCTCAGAACAACACGAGACAGGCTTTTGCATTCCTGTGGAATTGTGGTACCAGACCCTGATGCAACCGGTCAGGATACTTTATTTTACAGAAGTTAGTTGGAGTATTTGGTGGCATCATCTATTTCTATACACTTCTGAAAAAATAGAGGCATGGCACATTTTCTTCATGATTACATTATAAATGTAACATCTCCAAGTCTTGCAGACGACACAAAGATGGGTGGCAGTGTGAGCTGCGAGGAGGAGGCTATGAGGCTGCAGGGTGACTTGGATAGGTTGGGTGAGTGGGCAGATGCAGTATAATGGGGATAAATGTGAGGTTATTCACTTTGCTGGCAAGAACAAGAAGGCAGAATATTATCTGAATGGTGTCAGATTAGGAAAAGAGGGGGTGCAACGAGACCTAGGTGTCCTAGTACATTAGTCACTGAAAGTAAGCATGCAGGTACAGCAGGCAGTGAAGAAAGCTAATGGCATGTTGGCATCCACAGCAAGAGGATTTGAGTATAGGAGCAAGGACGTCCTACTGCAGTTGTACAGGCCCCTGGTAAGACCGCACCTGGAGTATTGTGTGCAGTTTTGGTCTCCTAATTTGCGGAAGGACATTCTTGCTATTGAGGGAGTGCAGCGTAGGTTCATTAGGATAATTCCCGGGATGACGGGGCTAACAGATGATGAAAGAATGGGTTGACTGGGCTTGTATTCACTGGAATTTAGAAGGATGCGAGGGATCTTATAGAAACATATAAAATTCTTAAAGGATTGGACAGGCTACATGCAGGAAAAATGTTCCCGATGTTGGGGGAGACCAGAACCAGGGGTCACAGTTTGAGAATAAGGGGTAGGCCATTTAGGGTTGAGATGAGGAAATACTTTTTCACCCAGAGAGTTGTGAATCTGTTGAATTCTCTGCCACAGAAGGCAATAGAGGTCTATTCATTGGATGTATTCAAGAGAGAGTTAGATGTAGCTCTTAGGGCTGATGGAATCAAAGGAAATGGGGAGAAAGCAAGAACAGGGTATTGATTCTGGTTGATCAGCCATGATCATATTGAACAGCAGCGCTGACTCCAAGGGCCGAATGGCCTACTCCTGCACCTATTTTCTATGTTTCTATGTGCTGGTCCAAGGATGAGGTGTTAATAGATAGGAATTGGAAACAGACATCATTCTCCACTACCAACCCACCATTGAAATCTGGCATGTGGTCTTGTGACTTCCTCTTTCTCATTAGTCCCTTAGTTACATTGACATTAAGTGAGAGGTTATTGTTAAAGCATCACTCAACCTTTCATCTCTCTCTTTGATGCTTTCAGAAGCGGGGGGGGGGGGGGGGGGGGGGATAGTCAAATGGGATAGTCGACGGAGTTAAAGGGAAAGGGAAAGGCAGTAAAGGGATAGTTAATGACCCCAGAATTAACGGGAAAGGAAGCTCACAAAGGGATAGGAGAGTACGGCCAAGTGTAATAGGGATCGATGTGAAAGGTGAGATGCGTAAAGAATGAAAAAATATTGTATATGAATGTGCGAAATATCAGAAGTAAAGTAGATGAGCTTGAGGCTCAGTTAGAGATTGGTAGATACGACATTGTGGGGATTATTGAGACGTGGCTGCAGGAGGATCAGGCATGGGAACTTAATATTCAGGGTTATACATCCTATAGAAAGGACAGGCAGGTGGGCAGAGGAGGGGGGTAGCTCTGCTGGTGAGGGATGGAATTCAGACCCTTGCGAGGGAAGGCATAGGGACTGACGAGGTAGAGTTACTGTGGATTAAGTTGAGGAATTGCAAATTGCAAATAGACACTAATTGGTGTTATCTACAGATTCCCAAATAGTAGCCTGGATGTAGGGTGTAAGTTGCAGCAGGAGTTAAAACTGGCATGTAACAAAGGTATTGCCACTGTGGTGATGGGGGATTTCACTATGCAGATAGACTGGGAAAATCAGGTTGGTTCAGGACCCCAAGAAAGAGAGTTTGTAGAATGCCTCCGAGATGGATTCTTAGAGCAGCTTGTAATGGAGCCGACCAGAGAAAAGGTACAGAGGGGAGGTACAGAGGGGAGGTACAGAGAGACTTGGGCGTCCTTGTACACCAGTCACTGAAAGTTGGTGTGCAGGTACAGCATGCAGTGAAGAAAGCTAATGGAATGTTGGCCTTCATAACAAGAGGATTTCAGTAAAGGTTCTTCTGCAGCTGTATAGGGCACTGGTAAGACCACATCTGGACAAGCTAGATGCCGGAAAAATGTTCCCAATGTTGGGCCAGTCCAGAACCAGGGGCCATAGTCTTAGAATAAAGGGGAGGTCATTTAAGACTGAGGTGATAAAAAACTTTTTCCCCCAGAATGTTGTGAATTTGTGGAATTCCCTGCCGTAGAGGGCAGTGGAGGCCAAATCACTGGATGGATTTAAGCGAGAGTTAGATAGAGTTCTAGGGGCTAGTGGAGTCTAGGGATATGGGGAGAAGGCACTCACAGGTTATTGATTGGGGACGATCAGCCATGATCACAATGAATGGCGGTGCTGGCTCGAAGGGCCGAATGGCCTCCTCCTGCATGTATTTTCTATGTTTCTATGCTGACTCATCACCACCCATGGTTCGGCCAAAAATAGTGTTGTCGGCGACAAATTAGTAGATGTCATTCCTACTGTGCTTAACCACAGAGTCATAAGTGTCAAGAGCATAGAACAGGGGACTATGCATGTAACCTCGAGTTGCCTCTGTGATAATGGTCAGTGAAGAGGAGATGTTGTGAACACTGTTTGTACACATGATAGAAAATACCTGTCAATGGTAGAAGCAATCAAATAGGGTCGTTTGTACTGGATTGTCGAACACAAAGAGCTAGAGTAACTCAACGGGTCAGACAGTATCACTGGAGAAGTTGGATAGGCGACATTTTGGGTCGGGACCTGAGAGTCTGAAGTAGGGCCTCATCCCAAAACTACCCATGTCCTCTAAAGGGCCTGACCCGTTGAGTTACTCCAGCACTTTGGGTTCTAGACAGGTTTCCAGCATCTGCAGTTCCTTCTGTCTCCGTTGTTCTGGATTGTGTTGTGTTTGCTGTAAGCCAATATTGCTGCAATAATACAGTGGTGGGTTTACCATCAAGATCCTGACTTTAGAGCATAGAACCTAGAAAACTACAGCACAGGAACAGGCCCTTCAGCCCACAATGTCTGTGTTGAACCTTGATGCCAAGCTAACCAATCTCATTATGACTTGTACCCCTGCATTCCCTGCACATCTATGTGCCCATCTAAAAGCCTCTTAAATGCCACGATCGCATCTGCCTCCATCACAACCCTTTCAGCACAATACAGGCATCCACCACCCTCTGTGTAAAAAAACTTCCCCTTCACATTTCCTTAAAATTTTCCCCTTGCACCTTAAAGTTATGCCCTCTGGCCCTTGACATTTCCACCTTGGGATAAAGGTTCTGATTATCCCATCTATGCCCTATGCATATGATATGCCTTGTAAATTATGGAAAGGCTTTGGTGTGTCAAGAAGAGAGTTTCTTGGCGTAGCATGCTCAGCTTCTGCAGTCATAGTATATTTGTGCTGGTCCAATTGATTTTTCTATTAAAACCCATCCTCTGATGTTGATGGTGAGAACTTTTGTATAAAATACATTTTGCTTTCACTGGTAAACCGTATTCAAATGTGGATTTTAGGAAGAATGTCAAGGCTTTGCAGAAGATACTAAGAACATTTACTGGATGATGTCAGCGCTGAGGTCTTCAGTTTTACAGCTGAGAGGCTTTGGTGTGTCAAGCCTTTTACAGCAAGACTGGAGAAACTGGAGACTATCTTTGATCAATGAAGGTTAAGAGGAAGATAGATACAAAATGCCGGAGTAACTCAGCGAGACAGGCAGCATCTCTGGAGAGAAGGAATGGGACTGAGTCTGAAGAAGGGTCTCGACCCGAAACATCACCCATTCCTTCTCTCCAGGGGGTGCTGCCTGTCCCACTGAGTTACTCCAGCATTTTGTGTCTACCTTCGGTTTAAACCAGCATCTGCGGTTCTCCCTACACACGAGGGTTAAAAGGAAAATTGATATGCAGGTTCCAATTCAGAATAGTTTTGAAAGCATAAAGAGGCAGAACATGTTTCCAGTGTGGCGGTTTGGTAAACAGAGAACTGTTTTAAGATGGTTATGAAAGAGGCAGAGGCAAGTTACGGAAACTTCTTTTCTCACAGACAGCATTACCTGATCCGATGGTGTGAACAGAGTGAACAGTCACATTCAGAAGAGAATGTGATAAATATTTTAAATGATATACATACAGTGCTGCTGGAGGAGAGCAGGGATTGTAACTAATTGGACATTTTCAGCATGGCGCTGGCAGATACTTGGTAGACAGAGTGTCCATCTACCGCACTGTATCATTCTGTGATTCCACGTCTACCTTTTGTCTTCCTTGTGTCTTTGAGTTATTTTTTCCATATATCCTGAAAGATATGTAAAACATATTCACTATAGAAACATTGAAACATAGAAAATAGGTGCAGGAGTAGGCCATTCGGCCCTTCGAGCCTGCACCGCCTTTCAATATGATCATGGCTGATCATCCAACTCAGTATCCTGTACCTGCCTTCTCTCCATACCCCCTGATCCCTTTAGCCCCAAGGGCCACATCTAACTCCCTCTTAAATATAGCCAATGAACTGGCCTCAACTACCTTCTGTGGCAGAGAATTCCAGAGATTCACCACTCTCTGTGTGAAAAATGTTTTTCTCATCTCGGTCCTAAAAGATTTCCCCCTTATCCTTAAACTGTGACCCCTTGTTCTGGACTTCCCCAACATCGGGAGCAATCTTCCTGCATCTAGCCTGTCCAACCCCTTAAGAATTTTGTAAGTTATAGAAATCTGATCGTAATCTCGTCTTTCATTTGATTATTCACGTATCCGGCAGTTTATGACCACAGGGACAGAGAGAAGCATTCACACAAATACAGGAAAAAGGTGTATGTTGCATGCATACAATCACAATAGCACAATCTATAATGAAAAAAAAAGTATCCTGCATCAGGCAAAATGCACTTTGCCAACACGGATAAATGGAATGCTAAAGTTGTGAATGTTAATCATCTGGTAGCTCCGTTGCCACATTTTAATTATTCCAGGCTGCTTCAGTTTCCATTTGTTCATCCCTCTGGTCATCACTTTTAACCTCTGGATTATTCTTTCCCTCTGATGAAGTAAACTGTTAAAAAGATGAAAGGGACCAAATAGCTCTGCTTCAAACAAAGGAAACGTGGTATTAAAACCACTGTCGAATGAAACAAATTAGTCCTAACACCATGTTGAGAAAGCTCCTCATTTGTCAAGCGTGAGAAAGTTCACAGTACAACACATGAAGGTATTGTTCTCTTTCTATTCATATCATTGTTAGTGTCCTCAGTATATTATGTGGAAGAGATATAATGACAAGCGCCTTAATGACAACTTCCATCCGTGTCCACAGTTGCTGAAGCAGAGATTATTCCATAAAATGAGTAATTTGGCTCACCACTCTGCCTCTAGATAATAAATATCAGTAAATCTCCTTACCAAATGGATCACTTTGATATCTTCAATGAAGTTGTTTTGGTTGGTAGGAGCTATGAGTGACATTTTGGTAGCAAACTACAGCTGGGTTGAGTGTGCATGAATGTGTTTGCAATATTACTAACAACTACTGGAGTTTATCCAGTCTTTAGCTCCAACTTTGGCAATCCCTGTCGCTGCAATTTTAAAGTTAACAAACTGTCTCATTGCCTTGAAGATAGTTAAAAATATATTTGTAATGTTGTGTTGTAATGTAATAAGGCTGAATTAGTAATCCAGCGGACAAAATTAACTTTAAAGCAAAATATTGTTGATTCTGGAAAACTGAAATTTGATGGATCAGGTCACAATTGAAGAAAGAGAAAAATAATGTTTGGGAGTTACAATTATTTTACAGAAAGGCAGAAATTAGGTACCTACTTAGTCCTTTTAAGGCACTCCTGTTTAAATTTAAAGCTCATCACTCATTAAACTGATTTAAAAGTACTAAATTTCAGACTGTATATTTAACAATCATTGCTGATTAAGAGTAAATTGTGTAAAGCATTCGGTATAGACTCATGCACACACTTCTACTGTAGGTGAGGAGTGTATATTCAGGCGCTTTAATAGGCAAGTATCAGAAGAATATCGGCTTAACATGGGCAAATGGGATTAGTATGGCTGGGCAAAAAGTTCAGCATGGATCTTTCTCTGTGCAGTACAACTCTGCGAGACACTCAGATAGACATAACTTAGCAGGACGAGACCCTTCTTCAGACTTGGAGACACTCAACAGGCTCAACATCTCAACATCTGTGGAAAGAGAAACAATTAATATTCCATATCCAGGACCTTTCATCATTACTGAGAAAGAGAGAAAATTAGCTCGTGCAGAGAAGGTGGGGAAGCTGAAGAAAGCTATTGAGCTTGACAAATGAAATGCTTGGATGGACTGCATGAAAGTTTATAGATTGTGATTAGGGAGCAGGAAGGGGGCTGCCTACAGCTTGACATTGGCCAGTACCTGCTCTGTGAGCTGCATTCTGCCTGAAACAGAAGATTAGAGATCAAATCTTGATGCTGAACCATGACAGGAAAACCTAGGCCAACACTCCAATATACTGAAGGATTATTGCATTGTTCGTGGAGAGAACATAGAACATAGAACAGTAGAACACAAGGCAGGAACAGGTCCTTCGGCCCCATAATTTCTGTGCTGAACATGCTGCCAAGCCCACCACTTACCTACCTGCACCTATCCCATTTCCCTCCATTCCCTGTATATCCATATGCTTATCCAAAAGTCTTTTAAATGCCACTAACATATCTGCATCATCCACTACCCAGTTCCAAGCACTATGTTAAAAATTTTGCCCAGCTTATTTCCTTTAAATTTTGCGCCTCTCATCTGAAACCTATACCCTCTAGTACTTGATTTTTTCCATCCTGGAAAAAATGATTTGGATTGTCTACCCTATCTTTGCCTCTCATAATTCTAGATACTTCTATCGGGTCACCCCGCTGTTCCGGCATTCCAGATAAAACAGGCTAAGTCTGTCCAACTTATCCCTGTAGCTAATCTAAATGGCGTCAACTTGGGAAAAGGGGAAGTACAATGGGATCTGGGGGTCCTTGTACATCAGGCTATGAAAGTAAGCATGCAGGTACAGCAGGCAGTGAAGAAAGCGAATGGCATGTTGGCCTTTATAACGCGAGGAATCAAATATAGGAGCAAAGATGTCCTTCTGCAGTTGTACAGAGCTCTAGTGAGACCACACCTGGAGTATTGTGTGCAGTTTTGATGCCCTAATTTGAGGAAGGACATTCTTGCTATTGAGGGAGTGCAGCGTAGGTTTACATGGTTAATTCCCGGGATGTCGGGACTGTCATATGCTGAGAGAATGGAGCAGCTGGGCTTGTACACTCTGGAGTTTAGAAGGATGAGAGGGTATCTCATTGAAATATATAAGATTGTTAAGGGCTTGGACACGCTAGCGGCAGGAAACATGTTCCCGATGTTGGAGGAGTCCAGAACCAGGGGCCACAGTTTAAGAATAAGGAGTAAGCCATTTAGAACGGAGACAAGGAAACACTTTTTCTCACAGAGAGTGGTGAGTGTGGAATTCTCTGCCTCAGAGGGCGGTGGAGGCAGGTTCTCTGGATGCTTTCAAGAGAGAGCTAGATAGGGCTCTTAAAAATAGCGGAGTCAGGGGATATGGGGAGAAGGCAGGAACGGGTTACTGTTTGGGAATGATCAGCCATGATCACATTGAATGGCGGTGCTGGCTCGAAGGGCTAGATGGCCTACTCCTGCACCTATTGTCTATTGTCTAATACCCCCTAATCCAAGCATCGTGCTGGTAAACCACTTCTGCACCCTTTCCAAAGCCTCCACATCCTTCTGGTAAAGGGGTGACCAGAATTGCACACAGTACTCCAGATGCAGTCTAACCAAAGCCCAATAAAGCTGCAAGTGGCTTAAGTGGGCGGCGCGACCGACGTCGCAGCGGCCTCTGCAGTCTGTCTGTGTATTTTTTATTTTTTTGTCCCGTTGATGGTATAGTTTGTAGTGGGTTTTTAAATGTGTATGTGTGGGGGATGGAGGAAACTTTTAAATCTCTTCCCTGCATGGAGACCCGACCTTTTCCCTGTCGGGTCTCCGTTGCCGTTGGGGCTTAGCACCGTGGAGCGGCCTCCAACCGGAACGACCTGGGGGCTCAAGTCACGGGGAGCTGTGGAGCTGCGGAGCTGTGGAGCTGTGGAGCTGTGGAGCTGTGGAGCAGTGGAGCAGTGGAGCTGTGGAGCTGTGGAGCTGTGGAGCTGTGGAGCTGTGGAGCTGTGGAGCTGTGGAGCTGTGGAACTGCGGAGCTGTGGAGCTGTGGAGCTGTGGAGCTGTGGAGCTGTGGAGCTGTGGAGCTGTGGAGCTGCGGACCTACCTTCGTGGAGCTAGCCAGCTTCGGAGCGTGGAGAGCTGCGGCAGCGCGCTGCTGCAACCCGACTCCGGTGGATGGTGACACCGGGAGCTCGCGGGTCCCCGGTGGGAGACCGCTTTGCGTGGCACCGGCAACGGCGACTTCTCCCGCTCGATATTGCGGGGTTGAGAGTGACCTGGAGCGGGGCCTTACAACGCCCGGCGCGGCTGTAAATTGCCACGGACTTGCTAGCGCCCGCCGGGGGCTTTGACCTCGACTTCGGGAGAGGAATGGAGAGCAGGGGAGAGACAAGACTGCCTTCCATCACAGTGAGGAGGAGACTCACTGTGATGGATGTTTATGTGAATTGTGTTGGTGTGTGTCTTGGTTCTTTTCTTGTATGGCTGCAGAAAACAAATTTCGTTTGAACCTCATGTGAGGTTCAAATGACAAATAAAAGGTATTGTATTGTATTGTATTGTATTGTATTGTATAATGATTTCCTAACTCTTATACTCAATGCCCCAACTTCTGAAACTAGCATACCAAATACCTCCTTTACCATTCTATCTACTTATGTTGCCACTTTTATGCAGTTATGGACCTTAAACCCTAGATCCCTCTGTACATCAATCCTGTTATAGTCATGCCACCGGGAGATCAGGTTGGTTATTGCGAACCGAGTGGACGTGTTGCGCTTGGTCTCACCGATGTAGAGCAGCTGACGCCTAGAGCAGCGGATGCAATAGATGAGGTCGGAGGAGGTGCAGGTGAACCTCTGCCGCACCTGAAAAGACTGTTTGGGTCCTTGAATGGAGTCAAGGGGGGAGGTAAAGCGACAAGTGTAGCATTTCCTGCGGTTGCAAGGGAAAGTGCCAGGGGAGGGGGTGGTTTGGGTGGAAATGGACGAGTTGACCAGGTAGTTACGGAGGGAGCGGTCTCTGCGGAAAGCAGACAGGGGAGGAGATGGAAAGATGTGGCCAGTGGTGGGAAGTTCTCCTTCCTTCTTAAACATTATGTTTATGTCCAAGTCATTTATATATATCTCAAACAGCAGCGTTTGTAACACTCCTCACATCACAGACCTCCAGGAGTCTGAATATTGTCTTTCCACCACAACCCTCTGTTTTCTAGCAGTAAGCCTGTTTCAAATCCATATGACTAAAGGGCCTGTCCCACATACGTGTCCTTGGCACGGAAATTACGCGACCTCGTGGTCGTGTTGAGGCGCACGGGCATCGTATGGCCGCGCGGAGTCGGTCCCACTGAGAAGCGCGGAGGGGTATGTGGTTGTGCATGACACCGGGCGGGGCTTCGAAATTTTTGTAGCGAACAAAATCTTCACACGCCAACGGCCTGTCAGCCCGCATACACACGCAGGCACATTGCGGTAGCGCGCAGCGTCTTGACTTCGTACACCTAGTACGTGACGTTGCGTGATGACGCCCAAAATCAGTCGGCCCGCCTTTATCGCGTCAGCAATAAATGCGCGCGCAATTTGAAAATCATCACCACACTCACCGTGTTTCTTACCACGGAGTCGGTTTTCTTCCCAGCTGTAGCGATCCACAGAGCACATGGCTCCGAAGAGAACAAAGAACATCAAAAACATCAAGAAGCAATTCATGCAGGACAAGGTAAAGCAGGTAAAAAAGAACATACAGATCCTAGAGGGTGAAGCCACTGCTTCTGGCCATGCTGCTGTTCCTGATCCTGCTCCTGCTTCAGTTCCTGCCCCATCTCCTGCCTTATCTTCTGCCTCAGCTCCTTCACCAGTTCCTACCCCAGTTCCTGCCCCATCTCCTGCCCCATCTCCTGCCCCATCTCCTGCTTCAGCTCCTGCCCCAGCTGCTGCTGCAGAATGGGACTCGGATTTGGCTCGGGAGACTGATGCCTCAGCTGTGCCAGCAAAGAAGAAGAAGAAGAAGATGGTCACAAGGCCTTATGATTTTACCAGGGAACAAGAGGGAGACCTAGTAGAATGGTATCAGGCCCACCGAGAACTCTACGATAAGGCACATCGTAATTGCAGGAGCACGGAACTTCGCAACGTGCTGCTTAAAGGCAAGGCGAAGGAGTTCTCTGGCTGCTCTTGTAAGCACATACTTTGCAGTTTGTCTACATTTCTGTGGTTGTAATTGCAGTTCCAATTAAGATTACAATTTGCTCAACACTGATCATCATTTATTCTATGTTTTCCCAGATGACCAACAGTGTCAATGGCTCAAGAGCCAGAGGACACGGTTCAGGAGGCTGTCTCACAGTCTTGGTAAGTCTGGCTGACAGAGAGCAATGGATAGTGGAGAAATGGGGGTTCGTGCGGAACCACATAGTTCGAGTGGAGCGGAAGGAGAGTGGAAAGAAGGTGAATAGTTAAGAAAAACATGTAACAATTATAATTTGTTGGAAAGTGAGATAGTTAAAATGATATTTGACAATGATAACTTGGTGTTCACTTTGCTTGCTACGTCCTGATGGCCTTGAACATTTCTGATACACATTTACTTTCTTCCAGTTTACCATGGGGAAATCCTCATGCGCTACCTCGGGTGAGGGCGAGACGGATCCCCCAGAGGGACCCTCTGGGTCCGGCGCTGCGGACAAACAGGTGCACGACAAGCAGAAACCGGCCTGCACAACTGCGGCAGAATGTGACGTGCCTGTTGAACATCTTCAGCGGATGTAAGTGCTTTCGGGTGAACCATCAGCAAATTTCTCATTTACTCCGCCCTACGTCCATGTTTCTCCATCGCCTCCCAAAAAATACTTACCAGGATTGCACTCGCTTTGTTACAGATCATGCGACAGGCTAGGACTACTGCTGACACAATAAACGTTTACGCCTACTCAATGTTCTTGAGGGAGGAGATGTTGCAGATCCCTGAATCGCAATGGCCCAGCTACTCCTTGGAGGGTTTAATCTTGGCAGGAACGCACAGATTTCTTCAGCCAGTAAAATCTTTTAATCAAAGTTTATTGGATTTATAAAATGTTTGACTTTAATACTTTTTATGAATTATTCATTACGAATTCCTTGGTGCTGCAGAGTCCGATGAAGCACATGCCATTCATGCCACATCAACATTTGGGGATGAGGGCACCACGGTACACTGTGAAACCTTTCTGAGTCTTTAGTCTGACTCAAGATTGTCTGTGACACACTGCATGTGAAAGGTTGTGATTTGTTTTATATGATTTGTTTAGCTCCCATACATATTGATACGTTTATAAAAACATAGAAACATAGAAAATAGGTGCAGGAGTAGGCCATTCGGCCCTTCGAGCCTGCACCGCCATTCAATATGATCATGTATGTGTTTTATAATATGTATATGTTTTACCCACAGGCAATGATGGGATCCCGGCCTATGGCACACCCATGGATGGCAGGCCCGCCCAACGTCAGGGCAGCCAGCTCAATGCCACATCATGCGGCATCAGGCATGGATAGGCTCGGATCAACAGAATTCCCAGCGCGATTGGAGAGTCAGGACACAAGTGCCAACTTGAGCCTGAATCTCTCCGACTATTTGATTGTTATATGTTATATGTTATATGATTGCCCAGTGCAAATTGGCCGTAAAGAATGATGCTCTCTAACCAACATTCACTATTCTGTTGACTTGTGTTGCACATTGAAATTTTATTTCCTGTTGTTTTTCAATACGTCATTTGTTTGCTTGCACTAATTAAACAATATTCTGTTGACGTGTTGCACATAAAAAATTAGTTTCTTGTTTTTCAATACATTATTTGCTTGCTTGCACTAAATAAACAAATTAATTCTTATAAAGTCATGGGTCTTTGTATTTATCGCAAATAACTTCACCTACAACTTGATTATTAAACTTCAGTGTAACCTTTTCGTGTAGTGGAAAAAGCAGTTAGTTAATCATGGCATTATGATTAACTAACATGGCATATGGAAACCACGTCTAATCATGGAATGCATCTCACGTATAAAAGCCTCCATTTATTAGATAAATAAAACACACACAGACATTGAACTGCATTGAATTGAAAAATGTGTCATGAAACATAGAAACATAGAAACATAGAAAATAGGTGCAGGAGGAGGCCATTCGGCCCTTCGAGCCAGCACCGCCATTCATTGTGATCAAGGCTGATCGTCCCCCATCAATAACCCGTACCTGCCTTCTCCCCATATCCCTTGACTCTACTAGTCCCTAGAGCTCTATCTAACTCTCTCTTAAATCCATCCAGTGACTTGGCCTCCACTGCCCTCTGTGGCAGGGAATTCCATAAATTCACAACTCTCTGGGTGAAAAAGTTTTTTCTCACCTCAGTCTTAAATGACCTCCCCTTTATTTTAAGACTGTGGCCCCTGGTTCTGGACTCGCCCAACATTGGGAACATTTTTCCTGCATCTAGCTTGTCCAGTCCTTTTATAATTTTATATGTTTCTATAAGATATCCCCTCATCCTTCTAAACTCCAGTGAATACAAGCCTAGTCTTTTCAATCTTTCCTCATATGACAGTCCCGCCATCCCAGGGATCAATCTCGTGAACCTACGCTGCACTGCCTCAATCACAAGGATGTCCTTCCTCAAATTAGGAGACCAAAACTGTACGCAATACTCTAGATGTGGTCTCGCCAGAGCCCTATACAACTGCAGAATAACCTCTTTACTCCTATACTGAAATCCTCTTGTTATGAAGGCCAACATTCCATTAGCTTTCTTCACTGCCTGCTGTACCTGTAAGCTAACTTTCAGTGAGCGGTGTACAAGGACACCCAGGTCTCGTTGCACCCCTCCCCCTTACCAAACCTAACCCCATTGAGATAATAATCTGCCCCCTTGTTTTTGCGGCCAAAGTAGATAACCTCACATTTACAGTGGCTTGCAAAAGTTTTCATACCCCTTGAACTTTTCCACATTTTGTCACGTTACAACCACAAACGTAAATGTATTTTATTGGGATTTTATGTGATAGACCAACACAAAGTGGTGCATAATTGTGAAGTGGAAGGAAAATGATACATGGTTTTCAAATTTTTTTACAAATAAAAAACTGAAAAGTGTGGCGTGCAAAAGTATTCAGCCCCCCTGAGTCAATACTTTGTAGAACCACCTTTCGCTGCAATTACAACTGCAAGTCTTTTGGGGTATGTCTCTACCAGCTTTGCACATCTAGAGACTGAAATTTTTGCCCATTCTTCTTTGCAAAATAGCTCAAGCTCAGTCAGATTGGATGGAGAGCGTCTGTGAACAGCAATTTTCAAGTCTTGCCAGAGATTCTCAATTGGTATTAGGTCTGGACTTTGACTGGGCATTTCTAACACATGAATATGCTTTGATCTAAACTAGTAACAAGTAACAAGTAGCCTTTATTGTCATTCAGACCTTGCGGTCTGAACGAAATGTTGTTCCCTTGCAGTCCTACATATCGTAAAAATGACAAAACACACAATAAACACAAATTAACATCCACCACAGTGAGTTCACCAGGCACCTCCTCACTGTGGTGGAAGGCAAAAGTCTTGTCTTTGTCTCATCCCTTCTTATTCTCCCTCTGCGCCGAGGCCGCTGCTGCTGTCCCAGCCGTTCCATTGTAGCTCTGGCTGTATGTTTAGCGTCGTTGTCCTGCTGGAAGGTGAACCTCTGCCCCAGTCTCAAGTCTTTTGCAGACTCTAACAGGTTTTCTTCCAAGATTGCCCTGTATTTGGCTCCATCCATCTTCCCATCAACTCTGACCAGCTTCCCTGTCCCTGCTGAAGAAAAGCATCCCCACAGCATGATGCTGCCACCACCATGTTTCACAGTGGGGATGGTGTGTTCAGGGTGATGTGCAGTGTTAGTTTTCCGCCACACATAGAGTTTTGCATTTAGGCCAAAAACTTCAATTTTGGTCTCATCTGACCAGAGCACCTTCCTCCACATGTTTGCTGTGTCCCCCACATGGCTTGTGGCAAACTGCAAACGGGACTTCTTATGGCTTTTTTTGAACAAAGGCTTTCTTCTTGCCACTCTTCCATAAACGCCCGATTTGTGGAGTGCACGACTAATAGTTGTCCTGTGGACAGATTCTCCCACCTGAGCTGTGGATCTCTGCAGCTCCTCCAGAGTTACCATGGGCCTCTTGGCTGCTTCTCTGATCAATGCTCTCCTTGCCTGGCCTGTCAGTTTAGGTGGACGACCATGTCTTGGTAGGTTTGCAGTTGTGCCATACTCTTTCCATTTTCGGATGATGGATTGAACAGTGCTCCGTGAGATGTTCAAAGCTTGGGATATTTTTTTATAACCTAACCCTGCTTTAAACTTCTCCACAACTTTATCCCTGACCTGTCTGGTGTGTTTCTTGGGCTTCATGATGCTGTTTGTTCACTAATGTTCTCTAACAAACCTCTGAGGCCTTCACAGAACAGCTGTATTTATACTGAGATTAGATTACACACAAGTGGACTCTATTTACTAATTAGGTGACTTCTGAAGGCAATTGGTTGCACTGGATTTTATTTAGGGGTATCAGAGTAAAGGGGGCTGAATACTTTTGCACGCCACACTTTTCAGTTTTTTATTTGTAAAAAAATTTGAAAGCCATGTATCATTTTCCTTCCACTTCACAATTATGCGCTACTACGTGTTGGTCTAGCACATAAAATCCCAATAAAATACATTTACGTTTGTGGTTGTAATGTGACAAAATGTGGAAAAGTTCAAGGGGTATGAATACTTTTGCAAGCCACTGTATCTATATTAAACTGCATCTGCCACGCATCTGCCCACTCACTCAACCTGTCCAGGTCACCCTGCAACCTCCTAACATCCTCTTCACAGTTCACACTGCCACCCAGCTATGTGTCATCCGCAAACTTGCTAGTGCTGCTCCCAATTCCCTCTTCCAAATCATTAATATATATGGTAAACAGTTGCGGCCCCAACACCGAGCCTTGCGGCACTCCACTCGCCACTGCCTGCCATTCTGAAAAGGACCCATTCACTCCTACTCTTTGCTTCCGGTCTGCCAAACAATTTTCAATCCATGTCAACACCCTACCACCAAAACCATGTGCTCTATTTTAGTCACCAGTCTCCCGTGCGGGACCTTATCAAAGGCTTTCTGAAAGTCTAGATACACTACACCCACTGGCATCCCTTCAACCATTTTACTTGTCACATCCTCAAAAATGTCCAGAAGATTAGTCAAGCATGATTTCCCTTTCATAAATCCATGTTGACTTGGACTAATCATTTTACTGCTATCCAAATACCCCATTATGACCTCTTTAATAATTGACTCCATGTCCATATAAACGTCATATAAAGCAGACAAAGGCATTTAACCGCTTTTAAATTATGGCATTTCAAAGAAAGTCCGATGTGTGAGGTATTATTATTATCACAGTATTACTAATTTCATATACAAAAATCCTCTATTAACGTACATAGATCCTCCTTTTATTAGATCAGTTCCTGCAGTGGTGGTCCTCTGTTTGTGGTGTGGGATGTTTGCTGCTGATCTTCAGCCCATATTGTTCTGCCAGGGTACACTGCCTCGCTCAGAGTGGTAGTAAGCACAAAGATGGTCCCTCTGCTCCTTTGCTCTTTTGTTGCTGGTGGCCGACTAGGAAAAGGGGAGATGCAGCGATACCTGGGTGTCATGGTACACCAGTCATTGAAAGTAGGCATGCAGGTGCAGCAGGCAGTGAAGAAAGCGAATGGTATGTTAGCTTTCATAGCAAAAGGATTTGAGTATAGGAGCAGGGAGGTTCTACTGAAGTTGTACAGGGTCTTGGTGAGACCACACCTGGAGTATTGCGTACAGTTTTGGTCTCCAAATCTGAGGAATGACATTATTGCCATAGAGGGAGTGCAGAGAAGGTTCACCAGACTGATTCATGGGATGTCAGGACTGTCTTATGAAGAAAGACTGGATAGACTTGGTTTATACTCTCTAGAATTTAGGAGATTGAGAGGGGATCTTATAGAAACTTATAAAATTCTTAAGGGGTTGGACAGGCTAGATGCAGGAAGATTGCTCCCGATGTTGGGGAAGTCCAGGACAAGGGGTCACAGCTTAAGGATAAGGGGGAAATCCTTTAAAACCGAGATGAGAAGAACTTTTTTCACACAGAGAGTGGTGAATCTCTGGAACTCTCTGCCACAGAGGGTAGTTGAGGCCAGTTTGTTGGCTATATTTAAGAGGGAGTTAGATGTGGCCCTTGTGGCTAAGGGGATCAGAGGGTATGGAGAGAACGCAGGTACGGGATACTGAGTTGGATGATCAGCCATGATCATATTGAATGGCAGTGCAGGCTCGAAGGGCCGAATGGCCTACTCCTGCACCTAATTTCTATGTTTCTATGTTTCTATGTATGTTACCTTGCAAGGTGCCTAGTGCCACCATTGGTGCAGTCTGTCTTGCAGCTCCCCATGAACCTGGTGTAACGTCTCCTGTCTCTTTGTCCATCGTGTCACCCTCCACCATGGCTGCTGCTGCACCTCTGCTGCGGATCAGGTTGTGGAGGACGCATGCTGCGTAGACAATGGTCTGCACATTCTCGGGCTCCTGCTCCATTGTAGTCAGCAGGAATCTGAATCTGCTAGCAAGGATACCAAAAGCATTTTCCACGACCCTCCTAGCCCTGTGCAGTCTGTAATTAAGGATCCTTCGCTCCCTTGACATCCGCCTGTGAGGGTATGGCTTCATCATCCATGGCCTGAGTGCGAAGGCATCATCACCAACCAGTGCGTAGGGGATGTCAGGGTTGTCTTCTCCCAGCAGAGGTACTGGATCAGGAAGGCCTGCTCTCCCTTCTTCCAGTGCGTGCCCAAGGGAGGTCTCTCTCCAGATCCCTCCATCTGCGGCACTGCCAGGTGTGCCCACATCCACAAACAGGAAGTTGTAGTTTGCATCAACCACAGCTAACAGATGGAATGGAACTTCTTGTAGTTAAAGTACACAGAGCCTCCCCTGGGTGGACACCGGATGGCCACATGCTTCCCGTCAACTGCCCCACATGTGTGCAGGAAGTTCCATCTGGTTTGAAAGCCATGCGCCACTCTCCTCCACTCATCAGGTGTACTCAGGCAGTCAATCATTTCTTCTTCATATGCATTGTTGATGGCATCACAGGTCTCTCGGACAACCTTGCTGATGGTGTTGTGAGCCACACAGAGGTTGTAGGAGAGGCTCTTGTAGGAATCCCCTGATGCAAGGTAGTGGAGGGTGATGGCCAGGCTCAGGCCTGGTTCCAGTGCCTTCTTCATGAAGGTGTCCGGTTTCTGCAGAAGAGGACCGACTCGTGTCTTTAGCTCCTGAAACAGGTCAGGGGAGATCCTGGTGAAGTTTCTAAAGGCAGCCTCATCTTTCCGCTGCAGATCCGCCTTCATGATCTCATCTTGGCCCAAAGTGGGTCTCATCCGGAACAAAGACCTCGTCCACCCAGACCTGTTCCTGGGTTTCTTGATAGCCTTCCTTGTTGTACTCCTGCCTAGATGATATGTAAGCATGAGGGCTGCTGTTAACAGAAGTCTCTGTTGCTGTTGTAGCAATGCAATCTGTATCTCTTCCATGATGATCATGAAATAGCAGCCAGCAACCCCCCTTTATATGCGTATATGACGTCATGCGCGACCTACGCTCGACCTTCGCGCGACCTCCGCTTCCGGCTGGTCGCGGCAAACGCACGCAATCGCATGCAAGTGGGACAGGCCCTTAAGTCGCTATAAATCCTGTGCATTTAATCTTCCAGAGTAAAATCTGGATTTTTGATCTTCTAGATTAAAATGCTTACCAGATTTTATCAAATGCCTTACTAAAATCCATGTACATTCACTGACCCACCCGCATCAATCACCTTCGTCACCTTATTGAACCAAGGCCAATTCTTCATCACAAATGGAGACACAAGAGACTGCAAATGCTGAAACGTTGAGCAAAAAGCCTGAAGAAGGGAACTGTCCCGAAATGTGTTCTGTCCATTTCCCTCCTGGCCTGGCCTGCTAAATTCCTCCAGCACTTTGTGTTTTGCTCTCATAGAGTGGATGTTCTGTATTATGTTAAGAAAGAGTAAGGTTTCTATACTAATATTGATCTTTAGTCAATGTGAACAAAATAGATTTGCTCATTATTGCATTCCTGTCTATGGGTGCCGTGCTGCATGGATAATGGCTGCCACCTTTTCCACAATGTGGGATCTTTGGAAGTGCTTCCTTAACCAGTGAAGCTCTTTGGAGAGCTTGAAAAGGACATGGAAAACATTATCAAATTGCAACTCAGCCTCAGAACCAGAAATACACTTCTTCGGCTAGGGAGGTTGACTAATTGCATTCAATGCCTTATGGATCCCTTTGTCATACTGTGTAAGGTCATAAATATCACTGTGATAAATGCTGCAAGGAAACTCAAACTGATTTCATTGCAGTCACAGCAACCTTCATGATATGGCAAAGGATTTAATTGTACGATTGGGCAGCAAATATTTGTGGCTCCAGGCTCCATAGTTCTTAAGTTCATAAATGATAGAAGAATTAGGCCATTCAGCCCATTAAGTCTACTCTGCCATTCAATCATGGCTGATCTAACTCTCCTCCTCAACCCCATTCTCCTGTCTTTTACCCATAACCCCTGACACCCATACTAATCAAGAATCTATCTATCTCTGCCTTAAAAACATCCATTGACTTGGCCTCTACAGTCTTCTGTGGGAACGCATTTCACAGAATCACTACCCTCAGATTAAAGATATTCCCCATCTCCTACCTAAAGGAACATCCTTTTATTCTGAGGCTATAACCTCTGGTCTGAGACTCTCCCACTAGCGGAACTTCCTCTCCACATCCAAGTCCTTCATTATTTGGTAAGTTTCAATGAAGTCCCCCCTCATTCTCCTAAACTCCAGCGAGTGGAGGCCCAGTGCCGTCAAAGGATAGCGTTAACGCACTCATTCCTGGGATCATTCTTGTAAATCTCCTCTGGACCCTCACCAGCGCCAGCACATCCTGAAAAGGCTTTGCAAAATATCTCAGTTTCTGAAATCAAAAATTAGTAAAGTGGTTAATCTCATACCTAATGGTGGTCATTAGTGGCCGGTGTGGGCAAGTTGGGGTGAAGGGCCTGTTTCCACGCTGTAAGACTCCTTGACTCTATGACTAATGTTAGGAAACAAGATTGTGATTGTTATGGATTATTGATCTTAATCCCCACATTGCTACTGTTGCTTCTTCGGTTATTACCCTAGGCACAGCGACTTTCAGATGGTTCAATGGTATGGTGGCCCGGTGGTAGAGTTGGTACCTTACAGCGCCAGAGACCCAGGTTCAACCCTGACTACAGATGCTGTTTGTACAGAATTTGTACGTTCTTCCCGTGACCACGTTGGTTTTCTCTGAGATGTTCGGTTTCCTTCCACACTCCAAAGACATACAGGTTTGTAGGCTAATTGGCTTGTTATAATTGGTATAAATATAAATTGGCCCTAGTGTGTGTAGAATAGTGTTAATGTGTGGGAATGACTGGACGGTGTGGATTCAGTTGGCCAAAGGGCCTGTTTTCGTGCTGTATCTATAAACTAAACTAATTTAAGTAGCTTTTACGTCATCATAGGCTTGGAAGGAGATTGTTGTCATTGTTTCATTGCTTCACCATGAATGATTGTGTATCATCAACTGGATTTGTTAACTGGATCAACCACATGTGGATGTACTGTTGTTAGAGCAGAGGCTGGATGTCCTGTGCCTCATCTCAAGAGGCAAGAGGCAAGAGTGTTTTATTGTCATATGTCCTGAAGCAGACCAGAAATTCTCATTTGCAGCAGTAGAACAGATATGTTCCCAATGTTGGGCGAGTCCAGGACCAGGGGCCACAGTCTTAGAATAAAGGGGAGGCCATTTAAGACTGAGGTGAGAAAAAAACATTTTCACCCAGAGAGTTGTGAATTTATGGAATTCCCTGCCACAGAGGGCAGTGGAGGCCAAGTCACTGGATAGAGCTCTAGGGGCTAGTGGAGTCAAGGGATACGGGGAGAAGGCAGGCACGGGTTATTAATAGGGGACGATCAGCCATGATCACAATGAATGGCGGTGCTGGCTTGAAGGGCCGAATGGCCTCCTCCTGCACCTATTTTCTATGTTTCCATGTTTCTATATGTAAACATAGTCCATAACATCACCTGACTGTCCTAAACTTTCCTCCATATACAATGTAAGACTGCAATGAAAATGTTTTGGTTGACTGGATGCAGCTCCAGCAATTCACAACTCTTCGCCATGTGTGACAGAAAATCTCTCAATTTTTCCCAAAGCTTCTTCAAGTGAAATGAAATATTAATTTCTAGCAGCAATGAGCAGTGAAAGAAGTGCTTTGCTTTAAATAATGCTTGCAATCTTTACCTAGTAATCCCTCTACTGCTGTTCCTCTAGTCATATAAGGAGAGCTCATTAATTCCAGTGCTAGCCAGCAAGAAAATGACTGATAGGAGCCAATTAGTAGGTCATTGGTGACTTAATAATTTTAGGCTGGGAGCTGAGAGTAGGCACTTGAACTCCTTTACGGAAGATGTTCATCTAATCAAACATTACAGATCAAGACAACATTTTGTCCACCAAAGAGACGTTTTAGTGTGCAGAGAAAATTACTTGCATCACCTTTGAAATCAATTACTTTCACCAGAACTACAACACATTAGAGATGTCTGGTGAGCTGAGTATTTCCATCATTTTCTGTTTTGTACCCAATCTGTTTAATCCACCATGTCATATTTATCTGAACTTCAGAGTCATGCTTACATATTGAACTTGTGGTCATTTTCACTGTATCCAATATGGTGTTGCTAATAAACACATTTTTATCTAACTGTGGGTGTGTGGAAACAAGGAAAAGAACAAAGAGGAAAATCTGTGGTTGTGAAGATTGGTAACAGAAGGGATGATAGGGCAAAGTGAAAAGTAATTGTAGTGGCACAAATGGAGATGATGAGGACTGGATGGGTTGTGACCAGCTGTTCTCTGAAAATATAGGAGCAGTGGTGGTAATGAGTTGAAATTGTTGAACATGGTGTGTTTTCTTCTTCTTCTTTCGTGTGGCGTGCACAGCCTAAAGTTGCAGGACAAAATTGTTCCATTTGATCTTCTGATTGTGCACGTCGAGTTGATTGCATTAGTCGAAACAGGGCGGACCACGTGAAGGTTGCAATCTTCCACCCCATGGTGTGTCCAGAAAGTGTAATGCTCCAAATCAACAAAGGAGGCACTGCTTCTCAGTGTACTGTTGTGGGAGGTCAAGGTTTGTGAGGTTGGAATATGTGCAGGAAGGAACTGCAGCTGCTGGTCAGATTGACACAAACAACTGGAGCATCTAAATTTCTAAATTTCGCCTCGAAACATCACCTATTCCCCCAGAGATGCTGCCTGACCCGCTGAGTTATTTCAGCTTTTTGTGTCTATCTGAGGTTTTCATGTCAAGTTTATTCATCACATACACATACGAGATGAGCAGTGAAATGAAAAGTGGCAATGCTCGCGGATTGTGCAAAATACAAACTACAAACAGAATGGAACAGAATCACATATTCACATATATTGTGTGTGCAGAAGACGTGTCTGAAGAAGGGTTTCGGCCCGAAACGTTGCCTATTTCCTTCACTCCATAGATGCTGCTGCACCCGCTGAGTTTCTCCAGCATTTTTGTGTACCTCTCATTTTCACATATTTGTGGGAGGGAAGAAAAAGGAAAAATACAGCAATTTTAAACAGACACCACACAACAGTAGTGTGGTCCAGTAAAGTTAGTCCCTGGAGAGATAGGAGTTTACAGTCCTAATGGCCTCTGGGAAGAAACTCCTTCTCATCATCTCCGTTCTCACAGCATGGCAAGGGAGGCGTTTGCCTGACCGTAGCAGCTGGTACAGTCCGTTGCTTGGGTGGAAGGGGTCTCCCATGATCTTGTTGGCTCTGGAGTTGCACCTTCTGATGTATAGTTCCTGCAGGGGGGGGGAGTGTAGTTCCAATAGTGTATTCGGCTGAACGCAATACTCTCTGCAGAGCCTTCTTGTCCTGGGCAGAGCAGTTCCCAAACCAAATCGTGCTATTTCCGGACAAGATGCTTTCCACAGCCGCTGAGTAGAAGCACTGGAGGATCCTCGGAGACACTCTGAATTTCCTCAATTACCTGAGGTGGTAAAGGCGCTGCCTTGCCTTACTCACGAGTGCTGCAGCGTGTGATGTCCATGTCATATCCTCAGAGATGTGGACTCCCAGGTATTTAAAACAGTTCACCCTATCCACAGTATCCCCATTTATCCTCAATGGAGTGTACGTCCTCGGATGATGTGCCCTCCTAAAGTCCACGATCAGCTCCTTAGTTTTTTTAATATTCAAGAGGAGGCTGTTGTCCTGACACCAGAGTGCCAGATCAGCCACCTCCTCCCAGTAGGCCTTCTCATCGTGGTCTGAGATCAGGCCCACCACCACAGTGTCATCAGCAAACTTGATTATCGAGTTGGAGCTGAACCTAGCCACACAGTAATGTGTGTACAGGGAGTACAGTAGGGGGCTGAGGACGCAACCCTGGGGGGATCCTGTGCTCAGGGTGAGGGACTGATGTATTTCCCCCCATCTTGACTACCTGGGGCCTGGTGGAGAGAAAGTCCAGGACCCAGGCCCACAGGGGGGTGTTGAGCCCCAATTCCAGCAGCATCTCAGCAAGTCTGGTGGGGACTATCGTGTTCAAGGCTGAACTGAAGGCTATGAACAGCATCCTCACATAGCACCTCTTCTGGCTGTCAAGGTGAGAGAGAGCGGTGTGCAGAACCTGGGAGACCGCATCGTCCGTGGATCTGTTCGGACGGTATGCGAATTGTAGTGGGTCCATGTTGGGAGGGAGGAAGGCGCAGATGTGTTTCTTGACCAGCCTCTCAAAGCATTTCATGAATACCGAGGCGAGGGCCGCCGGATGGTATTCATTCAGACAGACTGGGGAGGCATTTTTAGGTACCGGTACAATGATGCATGCAGGGACCGCGGACTTGGCCAGGGAGAGGTTGAATATTGTAGTGAGCACCGGAACTAGCTGCGTAGCACAGGACTTAAGTACTCGCCCCGAGATGCCATCGGGGCCTGCAGCTTTCCTCGTGTTCACCCGTGTCAGAGCCCTCCTCACGTCGTGCTCGGACAACGAGAATGTGTGCACATTCCTCCCTTCAGCTTCGATAGCCAACATGCAGGCGGTTGAAATAGGATGAGCCAAAGAATTACAATGCCTGGGGCTGCAACTAAATGGAGATATTCTGCAGAGTTAAGGCCTTGTCCCACTTACGTGCCCTTGGCACGCAAATTACGTGACCTCGTCATCGCGTTGAGGTGCACGGGCATCGTGTGGCCACGCGGGGCTGGTCCCATTGAGAAGCGCGGAGGGGTATGTAGTTGAGCGCGGTATCGTGTGGCGCTCTGGGATTTTGTACCGAACGAAATCTTCGCGCGCCACCGGCCTGTCGCGTAACTGACGGCCAAAGTGGGACAGGCCCAAGACCCTCGCGCGACACAACGTCTCACCTCCAACAGCAGCAGAAGCAGGCAAACGATCGTCGAACTCAGCCTGGGGATCACGGCCGTTGCTGATCTGGATCCGCCCCCACTTCTACTCAAACTGTCAGCATAGGCAGTCTTTGATTGTGTTAATACTCTATGTTTTTTTTTATTTTTTGAATAAAAGTAGTTTCATAATTAAAAAAAAAAAAGAGCAGGGCCAAGAAAATTGAAGATAGACACAATATGCAGGAGTAACTCAGCGGGACCGGCAGCATCTCTGGAGAGAAGCAATAGATGATGTTTTGGGTCAAGACCCTTCTTTCAGACTGAAGAGTCTTGACCCGAAACATCACCCATTCCTTCTCTCCAGAGATGCTGCTGGTCCCGCTGAGTTACTCCTGCATTTTGTGTCCATCTTCAAATGACATCACGCGCTCCAGACGGCTGTGCGGGCGCATGAAGTCGCGTGCGACTCGCGGGACCGTCTCGCCTCAACGCGACCATGAGGTCGAGTAATTAGCGTGCCAAGGACACATACGTGGGACAGGGGCTTTTATCTGTGTTTAGTTTTCCCAATGATGAAGAGACCACAGCACAAAAGGGCATCAATTATACCGGTGCCCAAGAAGAGTAAGGTGACCTGCCTCAATGACTATCGACCTGTGGCACTAACGCCGGTGGTGATGAAATGCTTTGAGAGGTTGATCATGGCGCAAATCAACTCCTACCTCGACAAAAACCTGGACCCACTGCAGTTCGCATACCGCTACAACAGATCAATGGTGGATGCGATCTCGCTGGCCCTCCAACCCGCTCTGGACCACTTGGACAACAAAAACTCATATGTCAGGCTGTTATTCATTGATTACAGCTCAGCATTTAATACTATCATCCCCTCCAAGCTGGTTACCAAACTCGCAGAACTGGGTCTCTGCGCATCCCTCTGCAATTGGATCCTCGGCTTCCTAATCCACAGACCACAGTATGTTCGTATTGGTGGAAATGTGTCAGACTCGATAACAATCAGCACGGGAGCACCTCAAGGCTGCGTGCTCAGCCCCCTGCTGTACTCACTCTATACTCATGACTGCGTAGCCAGTCATAGTGCGAACTTCATCATCAAATTCGCTGATGACACCACAGTTGTGGGACATATCACTGATGGGGATGAGTCCGAGTATAGAAGAGAGATCGAGCAACTGTCCATATGGTGCCAGCACAATAACCTGGCCCTCAACACCAGCAAAACCAAGGAACTGATTGTGGACTTTGGAAGGAGTAGGATGGGGACCCACAGTCCCGTTTATATCAACGGGTCGATGGTTGAAAGGGTCAAGAGCTTCAAATTCCTGGGCATGCACATTTCTGAAGATCTTTCCTGGTCCGAGAACACTGATGCAATTATCAAGAAAGCACATCAGCGCCTCTACTTACTGAGAAGATTACGGAGAGTCGGTTTGTCAAGGAGGACTCTCTCTACCATCTAGAGGTGCACAGTAGAGAGCATGCTGACCGGTTGCATCGTGGCTTGGTTCGGCAACTTGAGCTCCCTGGAGAGGAAGAAACTACAAAAAGTAGTAAACACTGCCCAGTCCATCATCAGCTCTGACCTTCCTTCCATCGAGGGGATTTATCGCAGTCGCTGCCTCAAAAAGGCTGGCAGTATCATCAAGGACCCACACCATCCCGGCCACACACTCATCTCCCTGCTACCTTCAGGTAGAAGGTACAGGAGCCTGAAGACTGCAACAACCAGGTTCAGGAATAGCTACTTCCCCACAGCCATCAGGCTATTAAACCTGTTTCGGACAAAACTCTGAACATTAATAACCCATTATCTGTTATTTGCACTGTATCAGTTTATTTATTCATGTGTTTTGTAGTCAATGCCTACTATGTTCTGTTGTGCTGAAGCAAAGTAAGAATTTCATTGTTCTATCAGGGACACATGACAATAAACTCACTTGAACTTGAACAAATGGATAATAAATTACACTAAATTGAACGAGGCACAGATATATAATCTGCAAGAGCACTTGTACCATTGAACGATAGAAACGTAGAAACATAGCAAATAGGTGCAGGAGTAGGCCTTTCGTCCCTTTGAAGAAGCATCACCATTCAACATGATCATGGTCGATCATCCAAAATCAGTAACCCGTCTTGCTTTTTTCCTCATATCCCTTGATTCCGTTAGCCCCAAGAGCTAAACCTCAGATTGACACAATCTAACTCTATATCTAACTCTCTCTTGAAAACACCCAGTGAATTGGCCTCCACTGAAAGAGAGGTTTGAAAGGGCAGGGGGTGCAGCTCCTGACCATGCATGGGAAAGTGCTATTGGAAGGATAGAGTAGTTTGAGAGTGACGAAGGAATATGCCAGGGTGTATTGAGGGAATGGCTTAAAGGAGGGAATGGCTAAAAATGCATTTATTGGCAACACCATACTGGATACAGTGAAAATGACCACCAGTTCAATATGTAAGCATGACTCTGAGTTTCAGATAAATACGACATAGTGGATTAAACTGATTGGGTACAAAACAGAGAATGATGGAAACACTCTGCCAATCTGTGGAATTCTCTGCCACAGAAGGTAGTTGAGGCCAGTTCATTGGCTATATTTAAGAGGGAGTTAGATGTGGCCCTTGTGGCTAAAGGGATCAGGGGGTATGGAGAGAAGGCAGGGATGGGATACTGAGTTGGATGATCAGCCATGATCATATCGAATGGCGGTGCAGGCTCGAAGGGCCGAATGGCCTACTCCTGCACCTATTTTCTATGTTTCTATGTTTCTACCAGGCAGAATCTATGGAAAGGGAAACAGAGTTGCGGACTCCATGAAAGATTTTACAGATAAGCAATAGAAAGTAATGGGCAGCCGAGAAACCCTTGTTCACGGCTATTAGTTTCTGGTAAAGATTTTTGTTAGTTAACTGTGTGATTAGTTTCAACAACTTAACTGCATTTGGAGCATAAATCATTGTATCACTCCAGCAACGGACTGTTCCAGCTGCTACGGTCAGGTAAGTGCCTCCGCTGTCATGCTGCAAAAACAGAGAGGATGAGACAGAGTTTCTTTCCACAGGCCATCAGGACTGAAAACTCTGATCTCCCAGGGCGTAAGTACTGTTGTGTCTGTTTTTTAATATCAATACTGGTTCTGTTCTGTTGTTTTGCACAACCCCGCAAGCATTTCATTTCACTGTACATCTTTTACGTGTATGTGACAAATAAAGTTGACTTGACATGACTTGACTTGACTTGTAGTAGTTATGTATTTTCGTACTACTCTCATTGCTGGAGAAGAGCATCTTCTTCTCACCCAGCATCTTCAGCTCACCCAGATCACTGGTTGGTCTTAATGCTTTGCCTTAGCAAACTTCAGCAGCATCTGAGCCCTTGGGCAATGCACATTTTTGAATGAAAATGTACTCCACTGGATTGTGACTGGATATATGGAATTGGTGAGGTGCTTGATACTTGGTGTGAGTTCAATAAAATAATCTGGTAAATTCTGGGTGTAGATTGAGAGTGGTGGGCAAGATCTGAAACCAACAAAGAATCCAAGAGTTTGGTGGAGATTTGGACCTCGGGAAATTACTGGAGTCAGTCCTTAAGATTTTAGAGGGTCCTGGAGTTGGGAAGAAGACTCGGGTTTCTTATCAGGTTTCTGAACGGTCGAGGGTACAGCCCAATTTTCCTCTTTCTTATTCCGGACATTGGACTTTGTCTCTGGAACTGATGTGCCACAATGTTGAGAACTACAGTATATTCTGCACTGTATCTCACCCTCACTCTGCCTATTACATTTGAGTCTGGTTTGAATGTATTTATGTAGAGGATTATCTCATTTGATTGGATTGCATGCAAAACACATTATTCTATTGTACCTCGGTACATGTAATAATTAAAAATATAAACCGACTTCGGTAGTTAGTTTCAGTACCTGGGTATTTCAAGGGATGGGTTGTTGATAGGGGAAGGTAAGGGATGGGAGGGAATGAGGGGAGGGGGGGGGAGGGAGGGAGGGGGATGGGAAGAGGGAAGGGAGGGGGGTAAGGAAGGGAGGCAGGAAAGGGGGGAGGGAAGGGACGAGGGAGGTGTAATTGCTGTTTGGTTGCAGATCAATGGTGGAGGAGGAGGAGGAGGAGTTCAGACATGTAGGATAATGGGGTCCCCAAGAAGAAAATCAATGGCTTGCAGAGGTATATGTGGCCTTCCAGTCAGTTAGAAATTGTAGTCCCCATCCTTCTCCTGAGACAAGGTGAAGCGAATGACACCACAATGCTCCAAGTAGATAATTGCATAGAGAATGAAATCATGGATGACTTGTCTAATGTAATTTTCATCAAAAATGACCTTTGTTAGGATGTGCTGAATTAAAGTTTCAGTGTCATGACCCAGAAGTAGTTGTTACCAAAGTTCACTTTTTGGTAAATACATTTGCAATTCCATGATACTGAAATAAGTGACACTTTATAAATTTATTTTTTTACTCTCATAAGGGGACCGACAGAAATCTAGAAAAGTAAGGGGTGAAAACAAAATAAGTAACACAAATAAACGTTCTGGGAATGTTTCTAGGTTACTTAACTAATTATTTGTCACATTTGCTGTGCAGAAATAGGTTGCTCTATCAATGAAGTTACAGTGACTACACTTCTAAAATAATTAATTCATTGGTACAGCAAGTTTCTTACAATCATAGATTTGAAAAATGGTCGTGTGATTCAAATTCTTTTTTTAAACTGTAAATTTAGTTTAGTAAAATGTAAGTTTAGTAAATTTCACACCTTGGACAGAAGTGCATAGTCAAAATATGAATGTCTGACATCACATATCATTGAACTGAAAATTCCAATTCTAAGCAACGCATTCATTGACTTATGAATGCTAACACATTATACATATTTTATTTGTTCTGTTCCTTTCTCCATCATTTTGAATGAAGTATCTATTTTTCTTGTCTGTTTTCTTTTGCATTTGGCAGCTGCCTGACATGCGTATAGTATGCAAAATGGCCTGAATTTAACACTCGATGACCTGTGGTCTTTCAGAAGTGATGCACTCAGGAGATTCATTGAGGCCCTCTTCTGCTCTGTAATTCCATTGAACTCTCTCTCTGTGGTAGTCAGACATCAAGACTTTCAAGCATTGTCAAGCAAGAGAGACATGGCTCACTACTCTTAGACACACTGAAGCCTTGAAGGCATGCACCTTCACAAGAGAAATGCACAATGAGGCATATCCTTGAACACCATGGGAGTGTAACTAGTATTATTAAAAGTTTCTCCTGGTCACTGGGTCCTGTGAGAATTATATTTTGTGGACTATTTAGTGGTGATATGTTATCAAAGACTTTGACCTATGACCCTTTTCTCCTTTCTATGCTTTTCAAGTCTCTTCATGGATCGCTCATTACCTATATAATTGATTGGCCCTCCACCAGAACAACGTGCAACTCTACAGAGAATCTTCAATCCCTCTTCAGGAACTTCATCATCTACCTAATATTGCAGCAGCAGAAATCCTTTTGTTTTGCTATTCTATTTTGAGGATGATGGGCGCAAGAATCAATTTATTTTGATTTAAATATTAATGGCAATTATGAGATGAGCATCTTTGAAATAGCCTCATACTTAAATCCAAAATATGTATTCATCTGGTAATGAATATGTAGCATCATTTATAACCTTATAAAAATTCAACAAGGCAGCAGGTTTGTTGACATTATGATTAAGTACATTTAGAGAATAATTTAAAATATTGATGAAGGTCAACTCAGAGCAACAAAGTACAATAATTAAAACATTTTTCTTTGTAATTGTCTTGTGAGCATGTGTTGCTGCCACCTGAGTGTAAGCAATCTCTGTCAGCAGCTCAGGGGTTAAATGAGTACTGGGAGATTGAGTAATTATAGATATTGATTACCTGTAGAAATCTGCTAGCTGACAGGATAAGAAGGGCTCACTTTTCTGGTAGCACGATTATTTTATTTTGGTTAAGATGGATGAGTTAATAAACAGCGAGCAAGCACTCCCATAAATTCAGCATCTGTAATATTTGTCACTTTCAAAATTACTTGCTTGAGCGCCACATCCGTTATGTGATTTCACAGGAGAGGTGCGAGCAGACCTGCAGCAAGGTTTTCACTTTCTTGGTGATTAATATAGTGTTGTTGTTTAGAAAGGCAGCATCATTAGGCAGAAGCTTAGCTCCAGTGCTCTAAGGAAATGTTACGGCATTGAGCCGTATTGTGCTATTTAGGAGTTCACTGATGTTTCATCAGTGCAGATCATCGTGAGTTTAGCTGGCAGTTTTGTTGCCCTGGGCTAGATTTATGAAACTTCAGGATCATTTTTAAAAGACATTTACTGTTGATCGTTTAATGCCTTCAAAAAAATAGCCCCGCAGATAACTGCCACTAATATGTGATTAAAATGTATTGCAGCAGTTCTAAAATACAGTATTTATTTTCAATTTTATTCTTCCACTGGCATTAAAAAGTAAATTAGTGGGGCATTCAGAAATGAAAACAATCAAATATGATTAAAGAATATTTATATATCATTGTCATTTAATTAATTCAGTTTGTTCTGTATTTGCAAGACAGATTATTTAATATTCTTTGTAATGAGACTATATGCATGTCGGTCTACATAGTTGCTGTCATAGAAACATAGAAACATAGAAACATAGAAATTAGGTGCAGGAGTAGGCCATTCGGCCCTTCGAGCCTGCACCGCCATTCAATATGATCATGGCTGATCATCCAACTCAGTATCCCGTACCTGACTTCTCTCCATACCCTCTGATCCCCTTAGCCACAAGGGCCACATCTAACTCCCTCTTAAATATAGCCAATGAACTGGCCTCGACTACCCTCTGTGGCAGAGAGTTCCAGAGATTCACCACTCTCTGTGTGAAAAAAGTTCTTCTCATCTCGGTTTTAAAGGATTTCCCCCTTATCCTTAAGCTGTGACCCCTTGTCCTGCTTCATTAAAAGGATAGAAGCAGGAAATGGAAGTTTTCTATTTTCTATTTTCACATTGGAGCCAGAAATAGCTGTAGACATCAATCCTTCAGATGCAGTGCAGACTTGCTTCTCCTTTACCCAAAAACTATTTGCAAATCCAGCAATCCTTTGTGTGGGAAAGAACTGCGGATGCTGGTTTACACCGAAGATAGACACAAAGTGCTGGAGTAACTGAGTGGGACAAGCAGCATCTCTGGATAGAAGGAATGGACTTTCTATGTTTAGAGAACAGTGTGGAACCAGGCCCTTTGACCCACCAAATCCTCCCTGAACAACAATCACCCCATACACTAATTCTACCCAACGCTCTTAGGACAATTTATCTAGTTAATCTACAGACCCGCACATCTTTGGAATGTGGGAGGAAACTGGGACTCCTGGAGAAAACCCACGTGGTCACAGGGAGAACAATACAGACAGCATCTGTAGTCAGGATCAAACCCGGGTCTCTGACGCTGTAAGGCAGCAACTCTACCGCTGCACCACTGCAACGCTTGCCTTTAACAGAACATGCTCAGTGAGTTCAGTCAATGATTCTAGTCTGCCTGTCTAATGCCCATATT
Organism: Amblyraja radiata; assembly: GCF_010909765.2. Lineage (NCBI taxonomy): Eukaryota > Metazoa > Chordata > Chondrichthyes > Rajiformes > Rajidae > Amblyraja > Amblyraja radiata. The sequence goes on along the minus strand of NC_045958.1, from coordinate 17,904,515 downwards.
TTACATGTGCAAGTGACATCTATCAAAGATGGGATAATGATAACTACTGTTAAAACCCATCCTGCACTTATCAGTTGTATTTACTCAATATTATTCAGTAGAGATGGGAAATGATCAGGTGGAGGCAATCTACACAATTGCTTCCATATACCAGGCACTTGTATTCAATGAGCCTTAAGTTGCTGGGATACCCCCACGGCTCCACATGGAACTACAGGCATTTTCCATGTATGTGGTGACAAGTTTGGGAATTCTCCACAAATGTAATAATCCTGAATCTGCTCTGTCAGCAATTTCCGGATTGCATTCCAATGTTGGGCTAAACCCCAGCAATTTCACTGGGCAATCTGTCTGCTGAATATGGGTCAGATTGAACTCTATAGGGGCAGTGGACCCATTCATTTCAACGAAGCGGATCAAATGTGAGAAACCTAGGACAATATTAGGTATTTCATTTTATTGTTAGTTAATTTAGATATTTAAATGTCTTCAATTATTTCTTATGCATTTAAGTTTTTCTTGAAAAAAAATGACACTGTTTCAAATCTTTAATTATCTCTAACTTTTTTTTGTGCTTTCAACAGTTTTTGAAAATTTCTAGAACACTGACAGGTTTGAAGTTTGATGTTTTGACAGATTTGACAAAAGGCAAATCCCCATGTCACCATTGATGTCTACAATTCAGTACCTTTCCCATGGATAATTATAATCGGGCTTTTAAAGGAAAAAAGAAAACCTTAGGAATTTCGGAAAATTATAATGGGTAACACAAGATGGTCCTAGCAACAGCTTGCAAAAACCATTTTTGGCACTGACATCATGAGATCAGCCATGATTGAATGGCAGAGTAGTCTTGATGGGCCGAATGACCTTATTCTGCTCCTCGAACTTACGAAAATTGGCACACAGGTGCGTGTACACGTCTCCAATCTCAAGCCCCAAATTTTGCTTCCATACTCTCCCTGACAAAATTATTTAAATTAAGCAACCCTTCTGTGGCCTCAGAAATATTGCAGAGGCCAGGATCAGACTCCACTGTCTCTACAGTGGATCAATCAAATAGGTGTTTGGAGGTGAGAGAGGATGAAGTATCTGACAAGTGTCCCAGATATGCATGTATCCAGGTACATGGCTGGTTCCTGGTCTTGAGAAGTTAACTGTTTTTCTTTCCACAGATGCTGTCTGAACTGCTGAGTATTTTCAGTTTTGGCTATGAAATGTAGCTTAGTGTTAATAAATAGTAAAGTGCTACAGGATATAAACTTTGCAATTATTGCATTTGACCTTTGCACCTGGCTGCAGAAAGGTGTGGATGGATCTTAAGGCAGTCAGCATGTGGTTTGTAAACCCTGCGCTGTTTCTCATCAGCAATAGCTGAGCACTGTTTGGAAACACTAGCTGTCAGTAGGAAATGCTGACAACTGACTGTTCTGAGAAATAGCCACATGCATCTTGTTAATCTGCCAGAATTGCTGAATCAGCGATTGGAACCAGTTCAACTTAACTGAGTATTGTGAACAAAACTTCAAAACAAAGTAATGTGAGGTCTGTATAATATTGGTGCATTCTCTTTCCTGAATTTGTGCAGTTGGTTGCCAATTCGTTATTCACCATAGTATTCTGAGCTTTACTTCTCAAATGAGGTTAAATGCTTTCAAAAACCTGGATGTCTGCCAAATATTATAACAGATGGAAGCCTGTGATGTCCAGAAATTATAACATGACATCATATTAGCCTGATTCTACATTATAAAATCTGTTAAGACTAGTTTAATTTCCATGAAGGTGTGTTTTTAAAGTTCAAACATTCCCAAGTTAAAAGTTTTGGTTTCAAAATTTTTGTTGAGAATTGTATTATCCTCCCTCATCAATCAGCATTGTGAGGTGTGGGGCCTGGGAATTCTCCATTTGCTGTAGAGATGGTGGATTCTAGTCTGAGCCTCTGCAAAATTTCTGAGGCTACAGAAGGGTTGCTTAAATTAGATATTTTTGGCAGCGGCAGTATGGAAGCAAAATTTGGGTCTTGATAATGTAAGGGATGGTGATGTTCTGCTAAAAACCCAGCAGTGGAGATACTCAGGGACTCTCTCCAATGTTTCACTCATCTAAATGTTGCTGACCAATGCAATTATATCGCCATGTTAGGCTGATCAAATACTTTTTTGGAAGGCTGATTCATTGTGATATTTTTTCTTGAGATGGGTCCCATATCTGGAATTTTCCCATCTTGACTCACCTTTAGAATGTGCTGGTAGGACCTCCCAATTGTAATGATGCTGTAGTTTATTGAACATTTCTAATGAGTAAAATATACCTATTACACTCATAAGAGCTAACTATGTTTTGTTGGATTGGTTAAAGAAGGCTTATAATTTTTTTTAAATTATTTAGCTTATATTTAGCTGGTTAGACTTTACAACAATCATGCAAAATTTTGATGTTCAATTATTTTTATTTCCAGATGTTTTGGATTCTTTAATACTTAATCAGATTCCTTTGATAATCGATGCAAGGGACCAGCCAACTGGTCGAATGATGTAAACACAATACTACGACACTCTGATAAACACAATGTGATCTTAACACCCAAGCTTGGACATCCAGCATTTCTGTTCAGGAACTGTTAATGAGAATCTGCTGGGTTCTATGGCCAACCATCCATTCACCTATACATAAAATTCTTACTATCATCCAGATCTCTAGGCAGAAGGGTTTTCACACAGAGAGTGGTGAATCTCTGGAATTCTCTGCCACAGAAGGTAGTTGAGGCCAGTTCATTGGCTATATTTAAGAGGGAGTTAGAAGTGGCCCTTGTGGCTAAAGGGATCAGGGGGTATGGAGAGAAGGCAGGTACAGGATACTGAGTTGGATGATCAGCCATGATCATATCGAATGGCGGTGCAGGCTCGAAGGGCCGAATGGCCTACTCCTGCACCTATTTACTATGTTTCTATGTTTCTATGAAGAAACTTACTTACTTACTTACTGCCTATTATGCCTCCCGGCATGTGGGGCAGCAATGAAGGTCCTCCACCCCTGTGTGTTCCGGGCTAGCTTCTGGACACAACCCCAGGTCAGGTCCATTGTTTTCATTTCCTCCTCTACAGTTCGACACCAGGTGGTTTTGGGTCTCCCTCTTTTCCTTTTCCCTTCCGGTGTCCAGTGCAGGGCTATTCTTGGGATGCTGTCTGGTCCTAGCATCTGTTGATAGCCCTGGAAGTCCATCACGCCCAGTAGTGTTGATTCCTTCAGTTGCTGTTTCCGTAACATATTTGTTTTACGAGATAGGGTTGTTAGCCCTGTGCTCAACCTCCAACCTGGAGGACCAGTGGATCGCTTTTCGTCTCACCTCTACCCTTCGACCTGTCCAGCATGGGAGACCCTAACAGGAGACGAATCTCCCGCTGGCATAGCTCTAGGGGTCACTGAGACACACAAGCTTCCCCACCACGACAATCCAACAGGGAGAAGTGAAGATACCTTTACCCTGATCTCTCCTTCGTTAACTTCATGGGTCAAGCTTGCAGCAGCGAAATATTCCATTCCCTTGGCCTCCCTTGCCTTTTATTATAAAACCCGGATCTGCTATTGCAGATTCTCAAGCTCACTAGGATCTTTCATGGCAGGATACCATTTTGTGGTTCTTTGTGTGCAAATAATTGACACTGGTGTGAGAAACTGGAGAATTAGATGCCCAGTGCCATTATATTGTTGCATTAGTTGGGATGCATCAAGATGGGATGAAAATTGTGAAAACATTTTCGATAAAAAAGGCCAGCAATGTATTTCTGTGAAGTTGCATAATTGTATTGCATATAGCATCATTCATTGATAGACACAATGCAGGAGTGGAATGCATGAAAAAAAATAGCACAAAGAGGATCTAGTCCAAATTAAACAACCTGGACTGTTCGCTGTTTGTCTCTCTCTCTGAAGATGCTACCTGGCCTGGAGAATATCTCCAGCATTTTCTGTTTCTATATCCATAATACTCTATTGTCATTCCACCTACTGAATATCACAGATGTTTTTCAGAGGTTGATGGTTGCCTGAATCTTGTTAGTCTTGCTTTGCAAACCAACAAAGGACATAATTGAAAATGGAGAAATGACAAGCGCCTTTGCAATATCTAAACATTGACTCTTACAATAGCCTGAATTCCAATATATTTACATATTTTCAATATTTAGCATTGAATTAGATCATTGACAGATTTTTGACTTCCATAATACATACAAAATGTGGCTCTTAACTAATTAATGGCTTGTATATACCAGAAGTGGGTATAATTGCTTTATTGGCAGTTATTTTAACACATTACATGGTGCTGAAAATGAGAAAATAGCACATGTATTAGTAAAAAATCCTGGTTGGTATGAAAGGGATATTCGTAGAAATGTCATGTTATTTAATGATGATGGAACACATTCATCTAGGTACAGTATTTTGATCAGTAGCCATCCATTTGATTTCAGACAACAATGCTCTCAATGCTATTCCTTATTCTGTGGAACTCTTTGAAGTTTGAACAGCCAGGAAGAAACTGGCTGTGAGATTGGTTTTGTTCTTCATCGTTGTCAAGGAATGCCCAAAATGAACAAAGATCTTTGGAAGAGAATTACTTTCAAAAACTTCATTCTTAACATGCGAATATACCTGGCAAAAATGACATTTATTGCCCATCCCTTAGCCTTGAGAGAAAGTTGGTGACAACTGCAGTATGTAGATTGATGATACTTCCAAAAATGCAATTCCCCAGTATTGTGGGATAACAGGTGAAACTATGAGCATTCACCTTTGTTCCCTTGCATAACTGGCAGCAACTTTGGAGTGTTATTTCAAGTATTTGTGTTTGTCTAGAAGTTGTGCAAGTCTAGAATTCAATTCAATTCAACTTTAATGTAATTGCACAGATACACGTATGGGTACAACAAAATGCAGTTTAGCGTCAGTCCGTAATAATAGTGCAATATAGAAATAAAAATACAGAATAAGCAAACAATGTGGACGGAGAGACTGAAGAAATCTATCGGCGGGACTCCGAGTTCAGCAATGTGATAGTGTTGTTGTAGAAGCTGTTCCTCATCCTCAGAAGATGCTGCTGGTGTTTGGTAAGTTGGAAAACATATATTGAAAGGTTATTTTTTAAAAGTATATGTATACATTTTCCCCAAATTTTAAAGATTTCTAACTGGCTTACGAGTTGCAAACAAATTAAGGGCAAAATTAAAAAAAAATTCAAGTACTTAAGAGTTTGAAAGTTCTTTTTTTGGTGCTTTGTATTGTATTTGCCTTCTTTGATGATTTTTTGATACAGTTTTTAATGTCTTTAAATTATGTAGAATAATGATGAACTATCCAGACTATGACTAGGACAAAAATCAAAGGACTGTCGAACCGTTTTATGTCCATGTCTTGTTACAATTGTCACACACGATGACTCATATCCCACACAATTGTTTTTGGAAGAGCAGAGAGCTTTATCGGAAATCTTTTCCATGTTTTTTCCTCTGGGGGATCTGCGTGAGGCCGTTTGTTGGATTTATTTTACTGAGTCGACAATGCTCACCGCTGAATACATAGTAACATAGAAACATAGAAAATAGGTGCAGGAGGACGCCATTCGGCCCTTCGAGCCAGCACCGCCATTCATTGTGATCATGGCTGATCGTCCCCAATCAATAACCCGTACCTGCCGTCTCCCCATATCCCTTGATTCTACTAGCCAATATAAAATCGATCTAAATGTATTGGGATGAAGGTCCCAGTGTTACTCTTGAGACACTGTCCTTTGCTGTCAACTATCTACCTCTACTGTATCTCGGACTATCCTTGCCAGAATTTTGCTGGCTTTACCTTGCACTAAACGTTATTCCCTTATCATGTAACTATACACTGTAAATGGATTGATTGTAATCATGTATTGTCTTTCTGCTGACTGATTAGCACGCGACAAAAAGCATTTCACTGTACCTCGGTACACTTGACAATAAACTAAACTAAACCGAACTTTATGTAGGCACAGGAGTTATTTGTTAAATGTTCACCATCTCATGTTGTCGACCTCCCCATGGTGTACCCTGTCAACTGACCTCAGTCAGGCAAATGACATTCTATAAGATTCGTCATGTCTGACGAATCTTATAGAATTTTTCGAGGGTGTAACCAGTAGAGTGTATAAGGGAAAACCAGTGGATGTGTTATATCTGGACTTTCAGAAGGCTTTCGACAAGGTCCCACATAAGAGATTAGTATACAAACTTAAAGCACACGGTATTGGGGGTTCAGTATTGATGTGGATAGAGAACTGGCTGGCAGACAGGAAGCAAAGAGTAGGAGTAAACGGGTCCTTTTCACAATTGCAGGCAGTGACTAGTGGCAAAAACAGGAAAGTAGACTATTATCTGAATGGTGGCCGATTAGGAAAAGGGGAGATGCAACGAGATCTGGGTGTCATGGTACACCAGTCATTGAAAGTAGGCATGCAGGTGCAGCAGGCAGTGAAGAAAGCGAATGGTATGTTAGCATTCATAGCAAAAGGATTTGAGTATAGGAGCAGGGAGGTTCTACTGCAGTTGTACAGGGTCTTGGTGAGACCACATCTGGAGTATTGCGTACAGTTTTGGTCTCCTAATCTGAGAAAATACATTCTTGCCATAGAGGGAGTACAGAGAAGGTTCACCAGAATGATTCCTGGGATGTCAGGACTTTTATATGAAGAAAGACTGGATAGACTCGGCTTGTACTCGCTAGAATTTAGAAGATTGAGGGGGGATCTTATAGAAAGTTACAAAATTCTTAAGGGATTGGACAGGCTAGATGCAGGAAGATTGTCCCCGATGTTGGGGAAGTCCAGAACAAGGGGTCACAGTTTAAGGATAAGGCGGAAATCTTTTAGGACCGAGATGAGAAAAACATTTTTCACACAGAGAGTGGTGAATCTGTGGAATTCTCTGCCACAGAAGGTAGTTGAGGCCAGTTCATTGGCTATATTTAAGAGGGAGTTAGATGTGGCCCTTGTGGCTAAAGGGATCAGGGGGTATGGAGAGAAGGCAGGTTCAGGATACTGAGTTGGATGATCAGCTATGATCATATCGAATGGCGGTGCAGGCTCGAAGGGCCGAATGGCCTACTCCTGCACCTATTTTCTATGTTTCTATGTTTCTACCAGGCAGAATCTATGGAAAGGGAAACAGAGTTGCGGACTCCATGAAAGATTTTACAGATAAGCAATAGAAAGTAATGGGCAGCCGAGAAACCCTTGTTCACGGCTAATAGTTTCTGGTAAAGATTTTTGTTAGTTAACTGTGTGATTAGTTTCAACAACTTAACTGCATTTGGAGCATAAATCATTGTATCACTCCAGCAACGGACTGTTCCAGCTGCTACGGTCAGGTAAGTGCCTCCGCTGTCATGCTGCAAAAACAGAGAGGATGAGACAGAGTTTCTTTCCACAGGCCATCAGGACTGTAAACTCTGATCTCCCAGGGCGTAAATACTGTTGTGTCTGTTTTTTAATATAAATACTGGTTCTGTTCTGTTGTTTTGCACAATCCCGCAAGCATTTCATTTCACTGTACATCTTTTACGTGTATGTGACAAATAAAGTTGACTTGACATGACTTGACTTGACTTGTAGTAGTTATGTATTTTCGTACTACTCTCATTGCTGGAGAAGAGCATCTTCTTCTCACCCAGCATCTTCAGCTCACCCAGATCACTGGTTGGTCTTAATGCTTTGCCTTAGCAAACTTCAGCAACATCTGAGCCCTTGGGCAATGCACATTTTTGAATGAAAATGTACTCCACTGGATTGTGACTGGATATATCGAATTGGTGAGGTGCTTGATACTTGGCTGATAGTCCCCAATCAATAACCCGTACCTGCTGTCTCCCCATATCCCTTGATTCTACTAGCCAATATAAAATCGATCTTAATGTATTGGGATGAAGGTCCCAGTGTTACTCTTGAGCCACTGTCCTTTGCTGTCAACTATCTACCTCTACTGTCCCTCGGTCTATCCTTGCCAGAACTTTGCTGGCTTTACCTTGCACTAAACGTTATTCCCTTATCATGTAACTATACACTGTAAATGGATTGATTGTAATCATGTATTGTCTTTCTGCTGACTGATTAGCACGCGACAAAAAGCATTTCACTGTACCTCGGTACACGTGACAATAAACTAAACTAAACTGAACTTTATGTAGGCAGGGGAGTTATTTGTTAAATGTTCACCATCTCATGTTGTCGACCTCCCCATGGTGTACCCTGTCAACTGACTTCAGTCAGGCAAATTACATTCTATAAGATTCGTCATGTCTGACGAATCTTATAGAATTTTTCGAGGGTGTAACCAGTAGAGTGGATAGGGGAGAACCAGTGGATGTGTTATATCTGGACTTTCAGAAGGCTTTCGACAAGGTCCCACATAAGAGATTAGTATACAAACTTAAAGCACACGGTATTGGGGGTTCAGTATTGATGTGGATAGAGAACTGGCTGGCAGACAGGAAGCAAAGAGTAGGAGTAAACGGGTCCTTTTCACAATTGCAGGCAGTGACTAGTGGGGTACCGCAAGGCTCAGTGCTGGGACCTCAGCTATTTAAGTTCAAGTTCAAGTTCAAGTGAGTTTATTGTCATGTGTCCCTGTATAGGACAATGAAATTCTTGCTTTGCTTAAGCACACAGAAAATAGTAGGCATTTACTACAAAACAGATAAATGTGTCCATATACCATGATATAAATATATACACACATGAATAAATAAACTGGTAGTGCAAATAACAGAAAGTGGTTGCTAATAATCAGAGTTTTGTCCGAGCCAGGTTTAATAACCTGATGGCTGAGGGGAAGTAGATATTCCTGAACCTGGTTGTTGCAGTCTTCAGGCTCCTGTACCTTCTACCTGAAGGTAGCAGGGAGATCAGTGTGTGGCCAGGATGGTGTGGGTCTTTGATGATACTGCCAGCCTTTTTGAGGCAGCAACTGCGATAGATCCCCTCGATGGAAGGAAGGTCAGAGCCGATGATGGACTGGGCAGTGTTTACTACTTTTTGTAATCTTTTCCTCTCCAGGGCGCTCAAATTTCCGAACCAAGCCACGATGCAACCGGTCAGTATGCTCTCGACTGTGCACCTGTAGAAGTTAGAGAGAGTCTTCCTTGACAATCCGACTCTCCGTAATCTTCTCAGGAAGTAGAGGCGCTGATGAGCTTTTTTGATAATTGCGTTCGTGTTCTCGGACCAGGAAAGATCTTCAGAGATGTGCACCCCCAGGAATTTGAAGTTCTTGACCCTTTCAACCATCGACCCATTGATATAAATGGGGCTGTGGGTCCCCCTCCTACTCCTTCCAAAGTCCACAATCAGTTCCTTGGTTTTGCTGGTGTTCAGGGCCAGGTTATTGCGCTGGCACCATAGGGACAGTTGCTCGATCTCTCTTCTGTACTCTGACTCATCCCCATCAGTGATACGCCCCACAATAGTGGTGTCATCAGCGAACTTGATGATGGAGTTCGCACTGTGGTTCGCTACGCAGTCATGGGTATAGAGTGAGTACAGCAGGGGGCTGAGCACGCAGCCTTGAGGTGCTCCCGTGCTGATTGTTATTGAGGCTGACACATTTCCACCAATACGAACAGACTGTGGTCTGTGGACGAGGAAGTCGAGGATCCAGTTGCAGAGGGATGCGCAGAGACCCAGTTCTGCGAGTTTGGTAACCAGTTTGGAGGGGATGATTGTGTTAAATGCCGAGCTGTAATCAATGAATAACAGCCTGACATATGAGTTTTTGTTGTCCAAGTGGTCCAGTGCGGAGTGGAGGGCCAGCGAGATCGCATCCACCGTTGATCTGTTGTGGCGGTATGCGAACTGCAGTGGGTCCAGGTTTTTGTCGATGTAGGAGTTGATTTGCTCCATGATCAACCTCTCAAAGCACTTCATCACCACCGGCGTTAGTGCCACTGGTCGATAGTCATTGAGGCACGTCACCTTACTCTTCTTGGGCACCGGTATAATTGATGCCCTTTTAAAGCAGGTGGGGACCTCAGACCTCAGAAGTGAGAGGTTGAAAATGTCCGTAAAAACTCCCGCCAGTTGGTCCGCACAGGTTTTACAATTTACAATTTACAATTTATATTAATGATTTGGACGAGGGAATTGAATGCAACATCTCCAAGTTTGCGGATGACACGAAGCTGGGGGGCAACGTTAGCTGTGAGGAGGATGCTAGGAGGCTGCAAGGTGACTTGGATAGGCTGGGTGAGTGGGCAAATGCATGGCAGATGCCGTATAATGTGGATAAATGTGAGGTTATCCACTTTGGTGGCAAAAACAGGAAAGTAGACTGTTATCTGAATGGTGGCCGATTAGGAAAAGGGGAGATGCAACGAGACCTGGGTGTCATGGTACACCAGTCATTGAAAGTAGGCATGCAGGTGCAGCAGGCAGTGAAGAAAGCGAATGGTATGTTAGCATTCATAGCAAAAGGATTTGAGTATAGGAGCAGGGAGGTTCTACTGCAGTTGTACAGGGTCTTGGTGAGACCACACCTGGAGTATTGCCTACAGTTTTGGTCTCCTAATCTGAGGAAAGACATTCTTGCCATAGAGGGAGTGCAGAGAATGTTCACCAGACTGATTCCTGGGATGTCAGGACTTTCATATGAAGAAAGACTGGATAGACTCGGTTTGTACTCGCTAGAATTTAGAAGATTGAGGGGGGATCTTATAGAAACTTACAAAATTCTTAAGAGGTTGGACAGGCTAGATGCAGGAAGATTGTTCCCGATGTTGGGGAAATCCAGGACAAGGGGTCATAGTTTAAGGATAAGGCGGAAATCTTTTAGGACCGAGATGAGAAAAACATTTTTCACACAGAGAGTGGTGAATCTGTGGAATTCTCTGCCACAGAAGGTAGTTGAGGCCAGTTCATTGGCTGGATTTAAGAGGGAGTTAGATGTGGCCCTTGTGGCTAAAGGGATCAGGGGGGTATGGAGAGAAGGCAGGTACAGGATACTGAGTTGGATGATCAGCCATGATCATATTGAATGGCGGTGCAGGTTCGAAGGGCCGACTGGCCTACTCCTGCACCTATTTTCTATGTTTCTATGTGAGCCCTGTCAACTGACCTCAGTCAGGCGAACAACAACAAACAGAGACAACAGCAGAAATAATGCAACCTCAGTCGTCGCAGCTTGGCACCAACCCGGAGCATGCTCCCTTTTTAGGGTGGGCACCTACGGATGTCGAACTGGATGGCATCACCCTGCTGCAGCTGAATGAGGAAGGCCTAAGTGGCTACAGCGCCTGGAGGGCGTTACATTACTTCTGCTGCCTCAAACGCAAGAAGAAGAAGAAGGCCATCACCAGAGTGAGGGAAGTTGCTAAGAAACAGTCAATGACGATATTATTTATAGTCTCTGCTTTAGGTTTCAAAGCTACTGTTGGTATTGGAGCCCAGTCAGATCCATAGATTTCTTTATTTTAATTTAAGCAAAATTTAAGCATTGACTTTCATTAAGAATTGACGATTGAAAATACAAATGGTTAATCATTTGGAGCTTTACATATATTTTATCTGATTTCTTCCTCATGGAGATCCACATATTTTATTTTAATTGTAACTGTCTAACCTGTAAACTCCTATTCTCACCTGTAAACTTGAATAATGGATCTCAGCTGGTTGTCTGACCATAGGTGCCCACACTCAGCTTCTGATTGCTATCTAGAGCAATTATATTCCAAAGCGACAGTAATATTCTGCCTGCTGCTAGGTGAAATGTTTTGTTATTTTATTCACTGATAAACATTTTTTATTTGCTGCACATTGAATTTACTGTAGGTGTTCATTATTTCTGAGTTGATGCAATTCAGCGTTGGGATGGGTCGAGCTAGCTGGAAGCAGAAATATTATTATTGATTTCTTCTCTTTCATGATAGCTCGAGTTGATAAAATGGGCTGCTTTGGAGATTGGCTCCATCAAATGACACATTGTATAAGGAATGCTGGTCAAAAACTCCCTCAACACATCTTCTCTTCCATGGAGTAGTATTCAGCACAAGCTAGTCATAGAATCATACTGCTTGGACACAGGCCCTTCAGCCCATCTCATCCATGCCGACCAATATGCTCCATCTAAGCCAGACACCATTTGCCCATGATTGGCCAATATCGCTTTCCTATCTATGTAACTGTTCAAATGTCTTTGAAATGCTGTTATAGTATTGCCTCAACTGCCTTCTCTGGGAGCTTTATCCATATACCTATGACTCTCTGAGTGAAAAAGTTGCCCCTCGGGTTTTTACTAAATCTTGTCCCTCTCACCTTAAACAAATGTACTCTGGTTTTTGAATCTCCTTCCCTGGGAAAAGACTCTGTGCATTCACATTGTCTTTTCATGTATTTATGCACTTTTATAAGATCACCCCTCAGCCTTCTGTGCTCCAAGGAATAAAATCCTAGCCTGGCCAACTGGTCCCTGTAGCTTAGGCCCTCGAGTCATGGCAGCATCCTCGTAAATCGTATATGTGCACTTTTTCTAGCTTAATGACATCCTTCGTAGAGTCATGCCTGAAATGACTGCATCCTACATCCTCTCCCATCACATGTGCACATTTGGAATTAATGAACCTGTTTTCCGCACTTGAACCCGGAATTTCAGAGTCCACCAGCTTATGGCTTTTACCTGCATGTTAGGGCAATATTGTACTGTTGATGCAGTTAGATTGAGACTGTACAAACTTATTTCAGAGTCACCATTGTGCCCATCTGACGATTGAGATTTTGAGCCCATTATTATGGATTTAGTTCTAGCTATCATAAACACATGGCCTTATGCACTGCTAGTTCCCTGTATAGCTTTTATATTATTACCTGTGCACAGAGTGTATTTTGATACAATCAATACTGATATGGTGACATATAATTTGCCCCCGGTGTTGATTTGGGTTTAATTTCACGAGTGCATTTTTGTACTGCTGTTTGGGTTTTATGCCCTCTGTCAGTTGAGACGGGAGCATCCATGTGGCATATTGAATAGGAGTTTCTGTTTATAGACTTTGCAGGTAATAAAGAGATCACTCTGTGGACTCTCAGTCAAGCAGATGCTCTTGATTTGATTTCTTCAAATGAATTGTGAGTTTTCTCTTGTGATAGTTTGTCTGCTCCGGTGCAAGGTATCATAAGCATTTCACTCCATTGTTATCACTTAATATTACGTTGGTTTAAATTGTGTTTGTCTCTGCCATCTCGTATGTCAAAATGCAATATCGGACTTAACTGTAATCTGTTGATTAAAACCTGGCCTGAATGTGTCTCTAGACAGCGTGCTCATAACTCTGTAAATATTTACTGTTTTGCCTTTGCGACTTCCATTTTCGATTCATGTTGATTTGATTTGGGGGAAGTAATCATTTTCAAGTCATGGGGAAAGAGCTGTAAATTCTCTATTTTCGCTGTCAGGTGTTACTCTCAATAGGAGCTCCAACACATGGCTCTTCCTCTGCATTCAATTTCGACCTGACTGAAAACATTTTCAAGATTTGGTTTTGTCCATTTGATTAAACTGATTCTAACAAGTTATGACATTGCAATGTGGTAGATGTCAACTCCCTAGGTAATTCATTTTTGATAGAACATCATCGGCGGTCACTCAAAATGAATATGACTGTCCTCTTCTCTCCATAGGGTCGTCTACTTGTGGGTCTGCAGATTTCTGTAGAGGCCGTTCTGCGATCCACACACCTTGGTGCAACGTGGTCAGTGGAGACTGGCGGTGGTTGGTAGTCGTCGAGCCCCCTTCTCTCTCTCCTTACGGTGCTGTCGCTTTGTCTCTGCGACACGGCGTAGTTCCATTTTGTGACGTGCAGCTCCTCCCTGCACGGATTTCCTCCAGCAGTGCCTGTCCAGTGCAATGTGCTCCCAGTTGCTCGATGTGGTGTGGAATTTCTTCAGACTGTTCTTGATGTTGTCCTTAAAGCGTTTCTTTGGCCCGCGGGGGCTCGCCGACCTTCCTTCAGTTGAGAGTACAGGATTTGTTTAGGGAGACGTGTGTTGGACATGCGGATGACATGGCCAGTCCATCGATGTTGGTGCTGCATTATTGTGGTGGTGATGCTGGTCATGTTGGCTTCCTCCAAAACGCTGATGTTGGTGCGTTTGTCCTCCCAGCTGATCCTCAGAATCTTTCGTAAGGATCTTTGATGGTATTGTTCCAGGGCTCTCAGCTGCCTGCTGTAGGTGGTCCATGACTCGGCTCCATGCAACAGGGTGGGGAGGACAACAGCTCTGTAGACCAGCAGTTGTTTGAGCCAGGCCCTTCAGCCCACAATGCCTGTGTCAAAAATAATTAACATCTACCTGTACGTAATCTATCTCCCTCTTTTCCCTGCATATCCATGTGCTTATCTTAAAGCCTCTTAAATGCCATTAACATTTCTGCCCACTAGCACAAAGTGGGTTTACACATTATATAGCCATTTCCTTTATGTTTCTTGTCGTTACCTTTATATAATTCATATTAACCATTGCATTTATGCTGTGATAACAAGGAGTGGTTTTATTTGTGCTGAAAGATTGTAATTACTTTATTCAGCTTGAGTTTACATTTAGCTTCTTTAAATTTTCCATTCCTTTCATGTTTTTCCTGCTTTCAGATGCGGGCAATCGATCCCTTCCCATTAGAGTGGTAATATTGATGGTGTCCTTAAATTTTAAGAGTTGATGGATGTGCGACTGACCACCAGTGATATGATTCTTCTCATTAAAACACTGTTTCTCACAGGCATCTTTTGAGTGAAGAAGTTCTCAAATGTATACTTAACTTGGTATTCAGCTAAGTGAGGGAAGCCGACAAGACAAACACTCATTGCCTCTCATTATTTCCCTTGGGGAATTGATGAGTCATCTATTTGAATTGTTGCGGTCTTTACGGTGTAAGTACTTCAAAGTGGTGTTGGGTATGGAGCTCCAGGATTTAGATCAAGTTCAAGTTCAAGTTCAAATTTATTAGTCACATACACCTAGGTGTAGTGAAATTCTTTTTGCCAATGCAGCACATAAAAAAGAATACAAACATGACAATAATAAATAGCTTTAACATAAAAACATCCCCCCACAATGGTTCCCATTATGGGGGAAGGCACAAAGTCCAGTCCCATCCCCAATGTCCACCCATAGTCGGGCCTATTGAGGCCTCCACAGTTGCCTCTACGGAGGCCCGATGTTCCAGGCCATCCTCGCTGGGTGATGATGTTCCGGCGTCGGGAGAGTCCTCTCAGCGGCATGGGAACCCTGGAACGGCCGCCTCCCTACTCGAGACCGTGGCTTCCGGAGCCGACAAGGCCGCGCCGAATGGAGCTCAACTGGCGATCTCATCGAGAGATCCCAGGCTCCCGATGTAAAGTTCAGCGCCGCCGCCCGCAGCTCCGCGATGTTTTTAACGCCGGTCCCAGCTCACCGGAGTTCCAGCGCGGCGACCCAGGCAAGGCACCGCCCGCCCCGCAATGGCGCTCCAGCGCTGCACCGCCGTCCTCAGACCCGCAGCTCCACGGCCGCCGATGCCGCCGATGCCCCGGGCGGCCCCCTCAGGAAATGCTGCTCCAGGCCCGCTGGTAGGCCGCGAGGACGGGTCGAAAGTGCAGCCCGGAGAAAAGCTGCATCTCCGACCAGGTAGGGACCCTGAAAATTAGTTTCCCCCTTCCCCCCCCCCCCTCCCCCACACATAAAAAGCTAGAACTCCTGAAAACAAAACACTAAACTAACTAAAAATAAGAAAAAAGAGATGAAAAACAGACAGCTGCAGGCTAGGCAGCCATACCCCCTACAGGTCGGCGCCTACACCAGCAAGCAACATCAAGCAACATTAAAGGAATAGCAATATATATACAAGTCAGGAAACCCTGTGGTTTGTTGAGAAACCTGCAGGTCATGGTGTCCCCATGCATCAACTGCCCTTGTCATTCCTCTCAGTAAAGATTGTGATTTTGAGAATTGCTGTTGTAACTGCCTTACATTTGGTGGATGATGCACACTGCATCCACTGCGCAATGTGTTGGAGGGACTGAATGCTTCAGGTGGCTAGTAGGGTGTTGAATGATCAGACCCACACATAGAGGTTATAACTCATAGTGGGCAGGTGCTATAGACCTGCACGGGAAGGTAGACGCTCCCGCCCCCACGAGCAGATGGGGCTCGGGCAGATGGGGCTCGTCAGCCTGGGAAGGCAGTCCATCTAGGAGGGGGAAAACTCTGATTTAAAACCTCCACTGCCTTGTGGCCATAGCCAGTCATGGAAAAGGCTCCTGGAGTAAACCTCAAGAAAATCCGGAGTCAGAGCCCCTAAAGCAGTTCGTCGTTGTCTACAACCTCGCTCTGGCAGCTCCTGAGACGGCGTTGGTGTCAAACTGTAATGGCCCTGCTGTTCCTTTGGATCGATCAGCGACGTGGAGGGGGGGGACGTGCTGCATGGGCAACAGCCTGTTCTCCATATGACATCGCCTAGGCTTGCATCCAACCAGGATGCATCACCCATGGTCAGTCATGACCGAGGGGGGCCTGCTACTTTATTGCAGTACAAGCGGAGGGAACACGACAAGCTTTCATTCCCGTGGTCTACATCAAATCTAAAGAGAGAGAGTGACGCACTGGCTACAGGACCGGTGTGCCCATGGTAGGGATGAAGAACTGGACTGGACTACATAAGGAATGTTTTGCATACATAATCTGTGTGGTGATATATATATATATATATATATATATATATAGTAAAGACATACTAATCTACATCCTTCCTCTTAAATAATTAATGTCTAATAAAAAAGATATGATAATCGCATGCAAAATGTAGGTACTACTGATTACATGAAGTACATATAGTATGTGTAAGTAAGCTGGAGGGAAGTTCAAACGTAAGCCGGGTACTTTAGGGTGGGCTGGCAGATACGACCGGCACATGTACGGTACAGTCCTGTATTTTCTCCCATCACCGGAGATGCGATCTGTGGCAGAACAGATGCAGGAGATTGAAACAGCATCCCCGGCGATGAAACTGGAGGCCTTGGCA
Source organism: Amblyraja radiata (assembly GCF_010909765.2). Classification (NCBI taxonomy): domain Eukaryota; kingdom Metazoa; phylum Chordata; class Chondrichthyes; order Rajiformes; family Rajidae; genus Amblyraja; species Amblyraja radiata. Next base: position 17,887,449 of record NC_045958.1, on the reverse strand, counting down.
GGGGTCGAGGCGGCGTGACCATGGGTGAAACTACCGGATCAGGATGGTTGTGGTGGCATGGTCGGGCCTTTGTGGTCAGGATAATACGGAGGTGGTGCTGGTTCATTCACAGGCAGGATGTGCTGTCTATTACGTCTGTAGGTGCCGCCATCAGCATTGACCAAATATGGACGTGGTTTGGAACCAGTTCCAGAAATTACACCGAGGGGATAGTGACCCTTTTCAGTTTGTAGATGGACCACCTGTCCCTTGGCTAGTGGTCTGCTCATCTTGTCATACCATCCTTTTTGCACGTTACTTTTTGTTGTTGCCTGGACTGGATTTCGGATGGTGGGATCACTTGCTGTTTTGCCACAGGCAGTGTGGCTCGGGTTTGCCTTGACATCAGTTGCTGGGCGGGTGAACCCAATATCGGGTCACAGGATATGTTGCGCAGGTTGAGCAGCTCTAGGTATATGTCCAATCCTGTTCTGTGGGGTCATTCCATCACTTGTTTGGCACTCCTGATGGCACGTTCAGCCAACCCGTTTGACTGTGGGTATTTGGGGCTGCTGGTGATATGACGAAAATCCCAGCGTGTAGCAAAGTTTTTGAAGTACTGGCTGGTAAATTGACTGTTATTGTCAGACAGTAGCTGATACGGAGACCCGTGAACAGAGAAATGGTGTGCCAGATTCTGGACTACCCCTGCAGAGGTGGAGCTACTGAGTAGATCGATTTCAAACCATCCGGTATACGAGTCGACTAGAACCAGGTATTGTTTGCCATGCCACTCAAAAATGTCAGTTGCCAATGTGGACCATGGGAGGTTGGGAACCAGATGTGAGATAAGTGGCTGCTTTTAGTTGGTGTGGTGTCAAACTATTGCACACTGCGCAGGACTTTACTTTTTCATGAATATAATCAGCCAGGCCAGGCCAGAAAACCATGCATTTCGCTCGCAGGACAGTTGACTCTGGGCCTGGGTGTCCTGCATGGATTGCACCAAAGTACTTGCTGTGTAAGGAAGCAGGAATTACAGCTTTGTGGCCCTTCACGATAATGTCCTCTTGTAGTACTAGTTCATCGCGAACGGCAAAGAAGGGCCAGATTGGGAGCGGTAATCTGTATTGCTTGTCTGGCCACACATGCTGCTTGTTGGAGGAGAGCGATCGTAAGGCATCGTCAGCAGCAGTTTGGGCTACCAGGTTCTCCAAACAGGACGAAGGAACATAGGAGACCGTCATGACAAGGAGGTTGTCTTCAGCCGTGGATGATTTCTCGCAGTTCGTCTGTGGAGCACGCGACAGGGTGTCAGCCAGGTGCATGTCCTTGCCATGTTTGTAGGTAGAAACAATGTCATACTTCTGTAGCTGTAGCAACATACGTTGGAGACATCCTGGAGAAACGTGTATCGGTTTGTTCAGAATGCTGATTAGGGGATGATGGTCTGTCTGAATCAGGACCGCTTTTCCGAAGATAAAGTCATTAAACTTCCTGTAAGAAAAACAACCGCGAGCAACTCCTTCTCAATCTGAGCACCGCGTTGTTCCGTGTCGGTCACGGTGCGAGATGCATAGACAACAGGCCTGTTGCCGTCCCCGTTATTTTGGAGGCAAGCTGCCCCTAACCCGTACTGCGAGGCGTCACAAGTCAGTGTGACAGGTAGCTTAACATCAAAGTAGGTGAGGGTGGGGGCACGACATTTGTGTCAAACGCCCTCTGCTACTGTTCATGCCAGGACCAAACAGTGTCTTTGTGGGTTGACTGGTGCAGTGGGGCCAATAGTTCACTGAAATTTTGAATGAATTTCCCCAAGTAGTAAACCATGCCAAGGAATCTCTGGGAGCTGGTAACTCGTTAATTGCAATAGTCTTTGATGGATCAGGTTTGAGGCTGTCACTGGTGAACACATGACCCACGTAGTTCACCTCGCTCACTCTGAATTTGCACTTTAGTCAAGTCACTTTTTATCAAGTCACTTTTATTTCTATAGCACATTTAAAAAACAACTCTCTTTGACCAAAGTGCTTTACATTGGTGGAGGTACTAACGTTATACAACAGTGGTTCATAGATTAAGTACATACATAAATACATATGAATACATTATGGGTTTGAACTTGAGGTTGATCTCTTTAGCACGGTCCAGAACTTTCTTTAAGTTCGTGTCGTGTTCTTGAACTGTTTGTCCAGCAGCTAGAATGTCATCAACAATGATGGAGTATGGGTAACCGGCAAATAGTTGTTCCATAGTGCGCTGAAATACTTCACTTGCCGAGTTTATGCCGAATGGCATACACAGGAATTTGTGATGACCAAAGGATGTGCTGAAAGTGGTTAGCTTGGAAGAGTTGTGATCCAGCGGAATCTGCCAGAATGAACTCTTGGCATCTAGAACTGTGAATACAGTTGCCTTGCCCAGCTGCGCTGCAACATTTTCCACTGTGTGCATGGGATAGTGCCTCTACTCTGTTCCCATGCGAGCGGCAGCAGTGGATGAATGCTTCTGCATTTACAGTGGTAGCAAACTTGTCCATTGTTCAAGGCCGGGCATTGTTCACGAATGCCTGCATGAGAACCTCCACAGTTCACACAATTACTAATGAATCTGACACCCAATCTACCAGGCACTTGTGAAGGCTGGCGCTGGGCCTGATAAAACATGCCGGCAACATTTACATCATAGGCAGAGTGGGAACCCGGCCCCAGAGAATTAGTGTGAGAGTCTGCCATCTCTGCAACACGACAACGATTCTCAGCCCTTTCCAGAGGGAGATCTGCATCAAGTATAAGTTCATCACGCACCTTGTCATTGAGAATACCATAAACCAGTCTATCATGTATAAGACTATCACATAGATTTTCAAACTCGCATCGGCTGGCGATGTGCTTTAAAGAACTGATATAGGCTTCAACAGGCTCACCTTGCCTTCAGCTGCGCGAAAAGAATCTGTGGCGCTCCATTACGAGATTAGTGCGTGGCTCACACGGCTGTCTGAACTTGTTCAGCAGGCAGACGGGGTCATCTATAGATTCTGCCGGGACTATTTGAACACCCGCAGCGTCTACCTGAACTGTGGCGTAGTGGAATCTGCGAGCATGTCGAGTGGATTCTGTACCAGCCAGATTGTGGAGAATGGAGGCACGAATGTCTGGCGCTGCAGCATGATGCGCTGCACGGATATACATGGTGAAGTTCTCTTCAAAGATACACCAACGCTCGGCGAGGTCACCATCAAACACTAAAGGTTCAGGCTTACGAAGTGTGCCAGCCATAGTAAAATAACAAACTGAACAAAAAAACAAACTAAAATGAACTGAAACCAACTAAGTGAGTAAGGGGTCCATGATCTCTGACACCACGTTGAATGTTCAGACCCACACATAGAGATTATAACTCATAGTCTTTATTGCAGTACAAGCGGAGGGAACACGACAAGCTTTCATTCCCGTGGCCTACATCAAATCTAAAGAGAGAGAGTGACGCACTGGCTACAGGGTAGGGATGAAGATCTCGACTGGATTACATAAGGAATGTGTAGCATGCATAATCTGTGTAATGATATATATATATATATAGAAAAGACATACTAATCTACATAGGGTGACAAAAAATGCGCCACTTTTTCCTTAATGGTGTTGAACATCCAAGGTGTTGTTGGAGTTGCATTCATTCAGATGGCCAGAGAGTATTCCATCATATTAGTCATATGGTTTTCAAAAGGGAACTGCAGATGCTGGAATATCGAAGGTACACAAAATTGCTGGGGAAACTCAGCGGGTGCTATTAGTCATATGCCTTGTTTGTGGTGTCAGGAGGTGAGTTACTCACTGTAGACTTCTGCCCTTTTGGACCTGCTTTTGTAGCCACAATAATTATGTGGCTGCTCTGGTTGAGTTTCTCATTAATGACATCCTCGCAATATTGTCATTGATTGTCAAGCGTAGATGGTTTAATCTCTTTCTTGTTGGAGAGGCTCATTGCCCTGACACTTCCCATTGTCTGCCAGATATTACTTACCATGTACCAGTCAATGCCTGAATGTTGTCTGGGTGTTGCTATGTGCAAGCACGGCCTACTGCTTTTGCTGAAGAGCTAATTGAAATTGAATGGTGCAACAATCAGCACCATTCTCACTTCTGCCTCTATGAATCAAGTCTTTATTGAAATACATGGATAGGCAGGGAATGGAGGGTTATGGATCAAGTACAGGAAGAAGCGGATTAGTTTAACCTGATAGTCATGTTCAGCATGGACATCGTGGGCTGAAGGGCCTTTTCTTGGGGTGTACTTTTCTATATTGTAATCAGCTGAAGATAGATGGGCCCAGGACACAACCCTGAGAAACTCCTGCCGTTTTGTCCCGAGGCTGAGACGATTAACTTCCAATAACAAGGACACTGAACTCTAGATAGACACAAAATGCTAGAGTAACTCAACAGGACAGGCAGCATCTCTGGAGAGAAGGAATGGGTGACGTTTCGGGTCGAGACCCTTCTTCTGATCTCGTCCCGAAACGTCACCCATTCCTTCTCTCTAGAGAAGCTGCCTCTCCCGCTGAGTTACTCCAGCTTTTTATGTCTATCTTCAGTTTAACCCAGCATCTGCAGTTCCTTCTTACACACTGAACTCTAGATGCAAGTTGATGCGAGGAGTGGGCATTAAAGGGTGGTAGCTGGTGGGGAAAAAGGAATGTTTTAGGTGTACATTTGACCAGATTAAACTCCAACATAATTCCTTCTGCCCTTTGATAGGCTGAAGAATGTATGAGATTTACATCAGAAGATAATGTTCAGTTGATCATGTTGTGCACATCCAATGTTCACAAATGTCACTATTACTAGGTATGTTGCAAAACCTACCTTCAGCGGGGCTGCAGATCTGTCCCTGCCCGTGTGTGCGATTTTGGCGCCGTTCAGAGGGGGGCGGGTTTAAAACGCGATTTTCCCTAGGCTATTCAAATCGAGGTTGTTCAGCCTACTTAGTTGCTGACGAAAAATCGCTTGGAGGTTCATTCGCTGGAGCTATTTTTAAACTTAATTGGTTAATTTAATTGTTATAGTAGGTTAATAATTGAAATTGAAATTGAAATAATTTAATTGCCACACAACCAAGGTCGGTGGTATTTGGGTTGCCAGCAGCGGTACAATAATAAAGAACACAACCACAATAAAAATTTTACACAAACATCCACCACAGCATTCATCACTGTGGTGGAAGGCACAGAGCTTGGCCAGTCCTCCTCCATTTTCCCCCGTGATCGGGACCACCACCCTCCACAGCCGTTGCTGCGGGCGTCCAGATGGTAAGGGACAAAGTCAAAGTCAAGGTGAGTCCAGGATCGGCTCTTCCCAACCAGAGACCGCGGCTTCAGGCTGGTGTAGGCCGCAGGCCGGCGGTCAAAGTTTTAAAGTACCTGCCGTGCGGCAGCCGGAAGCACCGCAGTCTGCAGGGCCGGCGGTCGAAGCTCCCCTCCAGGGGTGATGTTAAGTCCATACCGCGCCCGCGGTAGAAGACGGCCGCGGGCCGGTGGTGGAAGCTTCTTCTTCCCCCCGGGTCCTCCAAGAGGGATCCCGGGCTGTAGACGCCGCACCAGCTGGAGTTCTGCAGACCGCTGCTTCAGGCTGCCGGCGGGCCAGCGTAACGGAGCGCTCCCCTCCAGCGAGCCCCAGCGAGGTCTCACCCGCTCCGCGCCGAGAGTCCACGCTGCGCCCGCCGCTGAAGCTTCGGGCGCGTCTCCGGGAAAGTCGGCGCCGATCCATGCTGTTAGGCCACGGGGGAGGCGACCTGAAAAAGTCGCCTCTCCATGGAAGAGGCGGCCGAAACGGTTTCCCCCTTACCCCCCCCCCACACCACCCCCCACACATAACACACAAAGAAACATTAAAAACACACTTTTAAACATACTAAAAAAATAAAAAAAGTTGAAAAAAGACGGACGCGCTGCTGACAGGCTGCTGCCAGTGCAGCGCCCCCTACCGAATACTGTACCCCAAATGCCCAGAAAAATACTGCGGGATTTAATGGGGCCCCAAATTAGCTACTCGCAACATAAAACTTTGTATAAAGGGATCTTAAGAATTATCCTCTAAACCCGCGACCACTGACAACGGGACGGATCTCCTACAGGGGACAACGGAAGGTAGGTTGTTTATTTTTACATTAAAAAGCACTTCTTAACATCCCTTTATACAAAGTTTTATGTTGCGAGTAGCTAATTTGGGGCCCCATTAAATCCCGCAGTATTTATCTGGGCATTTGGGGTACAAATTCACCGCAATGGGAACGTTCCAAACCAGTGCGTTCTACAGAGTTCCACAGGATCCCACTCGAAAGCTGATTTAAATGGCCGCTGATTTACAGCAATTGAACACTAAATTCCTTCCATTTGGCCTATAAATTAATGTCAATGAGATTTAAAAATCATGTTTTATTGTGAATTCTTTGTGAATGTTATTTGGACACTTAGGCCATTTAAAGAAATGGATAGATGTTTAGATCTAGTAATTGAAGTTTGGAATTAGCTACAATTGGGTAACTAACTAATTATATGCTTTAATTTCAGGTCATCCAAGTAAGATTGTTTCATATTTGTTTCAGAATGCTTCAATCTATGATAACTGAGAATTTGTTTCAGTTCTCTTAATTTTTAAGAAAGTTATGGCCATTTCACTGTTCTCGATCACAGCTTTTGTGTTAAGTCAATGGAAAATCAATAGGGAACAAGATGCTAATTTCCGAGTATGAAAATGGCCATAACTTTTTTAATACTGAAGATATGAAAGTGAATTAGGTGTCAAATTAAACTTATTTGTGTGCTTTATCTGATGGGATAAATTGCAGACTTGATTTCTTAAATCTCAAAATGTTGTAATATAGCTACTATTACACTCTGATCATTTATTGGATAGTTTTAATCTGCTGAGGAGCCCTAATTTTACATGATTATGTTCACAGTTTGGAAATCAGCATTTTAGCTCTGCAGCACTTTTTTGTTGTTATTGTGGCATTTGGGCACATTGCTGTTCAGCTAAGCCACAGTGTGGGCCACGCGCACCGTAGATGCCATACGCAGCAAGCCATGACCATACCATGACTGCAGTCCTGGCTCTCCCGCTGTGGGACGGGGAGAGGGAAGCTGCCGCACCCGGCTCCTGCTCGTTCCCGTAGTCTGGGAACCGCAGAGGAAGTGGAGGGATTCTTCAACGGCGGCGAACACTGGACAAGGGATGGTAGGAAGAACCAGAGGGGGGGGGGGGGGGGGGGATAGGTTTTACCTTCTGCGCCTTCAATGTCGGCTGTGGGAGGTGCCCACAGGACAAGAAGGTTGAAGATGGCCGGGCAAGGAGGGGGGCAAAGGTTCATGGGACGACCGGATGGAGGGGGAGGCTGCAACAATCCTTTATGGCTAGTTCCAGATGGGTCTGTTAAATGGAACCAAAACCTGGTGACTTGCATTTAAATACAGTGGCCGTTTCTATGCATTATATACTTAATCAGGGATTGGCCTTGTGTATGGCAGTAATCTTGCTGATCTGTATGCAAAAAAAAGAATCTCGCTGTACCTTGGTACACATGATGATAAAGGAACCATTAAACACAATGAATGATGGGAAGACATCTATCAGGGCTGTTCAAGGGGATTCATGTCCATTGCTGCTTTGAGGATTAATCTGGACCAAAGCTTGTTACACTTCATGGAGCTGGTATTTGGAGCTGCCATGCTTGCAAATATTTTTCTTTCTCTTTGGAAGGTGAGGGCTGTTAAACATGAGTTAAATAATAATTTTTAGTATCTGTCTCACTGGGGGTCCAACATAAGAGAGGTAGGAAGACTGAGACCAAAGGTAAATCACTCAGTCCAGGGAAGAAGGAAGAACTGCAGATCTCTGGCTAAGGACACCAATTGCTGAGTGTCTTCCTGGAACAATCAACATATGTACAAGGAACAAAGCACCTTGAAGTGAAAGTTTTCAAAACCGTAAATGTAAAAGTTCTAGCATGTGCTAGAGGCAATGTCCCAGCCATAGACCTGAACCTGAACCACTCCAGCTCCGGAGAAGGCCAAAGCGGCCATGAGCTACTTCACTTCTGCATCATCCAGGCTGTGTTTAAAATGTCACATCTCTCCTCCTATCCCTCTTTACGGCAAGTGGGAGGAGAAGCTCACTATTCAAGGAGAAGGGAATTCATCAGCTGTTGCGAAGAATAGATTCACGTCCTCTGGGA